>NW_010101112.1:192684-216079 GCF_000699245.1 Pterocles gutturalis
TTAAGGGGTTTGTTTCAAGATCACACATAAATTCAGCACTTCTAAAGTAAACCAAACAACAAAAAGAAAATCACTTTAACATTTATTTGAAAAACTGTATTAAACAAAAAGATTACACAGGATAAGGAAAATCAGAAAAAAGAACAACACAACAAGCATTGAGGCCAGAAGGTGCTCAAGCCCAAGAAACACAAACACATCTGTTTCACAGCAAATTTCCCTCAAAATAAAAGTACCAATGAATTCCAGACTGTATTCACTTTTTTTTTCCCTTTTTTGTAGTAAATATTACACTTATTTAGAAGGGCACTGCTGTATTACAGTTTCTTAAAAACAATAAAAAGGTAGCTAGTAAAAATTTAGACCATCAGCAGCATCTGGTATAGTACAAGATCAAAATGAGACAACAGAGTTGTGTAACTCACTGAAAACTCTTTATGCTCCTCCTATAAAAAATACTGTCCTTGGCTTTGAAAAAACACCAAGATCAAAGGTTTCATTAATATTCAAAGTACGCAAATGGCACACTAATCAAAGTCCCTAATCCAAAAGATTTACTGGCTCAAAATAGACTTTTGGCGTGATCCCAATTGAATGTCACCATGGCTGAAATGCCCAGAACATAGGGGCAGGGGATTATATCTAAACACAGCCATTTAGGGCGCCTGCAATTCCAGCTCACATCACAATGCGATATTGGCAGTTGCCAGAATGAATTACGCCATCCTGCTCTTCGCTGAGGCTATTTCTTTGGCCAGATTATTTCTTTTTTTTTTTTTTTCTCTTGTCAGTGCAGCTTAAACACATGCAGAAATCAGCACAACAGGGGGCTTTACACCCACATCTTCAGTGAAATTCGAACAAGTCGTCACACTCGCAAAGCAAAGGAAGCGCCAGAACCATCATCCCCCCGCTCTTTGAGCGATCTCACACAAGATATGAGACCCACAGCACGCGGTGCCACGCGCTTTGAAAACCAGCAAGCAGCAAACCCGAGGGCAGAGCTTGGGCTCCCATCCTCTGCCTCACCCCCTGCAAGACGTCTGCAAGAGGTTTCGGGTGGGCAGGACAGAATTCCACACACAAGTCCAAAGGGGAGGGAAGGTGGTTTGTTTCCAGCTGTTTTCACAAGCCTCGACCAGCAGATCAGATACAAATGCAAACAGTTAATATTCACAGAGCAACTTCTTGTACCTAAATGTTATAATAGATTTAACATCATTAATAAATATATAAAACAACACGTTAATCTCACAGACAAAACACGTTTCAAAGGTCAGCATTGACTGGAATATCTAGGCAGTTTGGTCCTTGTTTAAAGCACTGAAGAATTATACACAGGTAATAATGTGAGTGTTAAGAACAGGCTCACAAAATACAAACTTAAGCTTGGTTCAACATTTCTGAAGAGGCTCTGAACTGGCCTTTGAAGCTATTCTGAATGGCCTTCAAATGAAGGCCCTTGCAGCCGTTGCATATTTAAGAACAGAAGAAACTCCTTTACGCTGTACACATCTCAGCACTTCACCTCCATCAGCTGCAAAGCAGGTATCCCCCAGGGACCAGCACACCCAGGTGAGTGAACCTGTCCCAAACCATGCTGCTCTGCGTTTCATACAGTCTCATGCTGAAGGAGGAGATCACCTAGAAAGCACTTAAAAGCCTTCATCTGGGAGACAGCAACCGAGGCGCTCACTCTAAGCCCTGACACAGACTTCTGTCATCCTAAACCAGGCCCTTTGTCTCTCTGTCTCAGTTCATCTGCCTCTGAAAGGAGAGGCAGTAATTCCCTGGCTCGCGGTACTGCAATGAGGCTTAATTTCATAAGGTGCTTTTGAAGAGTCTCAGAAAAGGCCCTGTAAAAGTGCAGCTATTATAATGTCAGAAACACGGACAGAGGCGTGCGTCCCACCAGCCTTTCCCGAGATACCGGTGTGCAAATCTGGACGAGATGAAGACTCGTGCATGGTCACGCTTCAGCAGTCCCATCGCAGCAGCTTCGTTTTCTCACGTAGTTTTGAACATGCTTCACATTTCCAGGGTGCAACAGAATTACTGAGCTGCCCCGTTTCGCAGACCGTCTCCAGTCTCCATTTGTTCTAATGGGCCAAATTCGGGATGTGTGACCGGGGACTTCCTTTGGCCTCGGAGAGTGTGTGCATTCAACATCTCCAGCAGCAAGTCATACACTGGGACCACATTTTTACACTTCATGCTCAGGAGATGCTCCATTCCCTTGTTACTGTGAAGGAGAACAGAAAATAAGTCAGTGATCAGGGGATGACTATGCAGCGAAGGAAAAACAAGCTCATGGCTTCAAGAGATTCCTTTTTTATGAGGAGTTAAGAGGATTTAGCTGCTCTAGTCCCTGAGATCACTTACCACCATCAACAGTAACAACATCCCAATGCTTTAAGGCTGTTTTCCTGTTTAGAGAACCGAGATTTGTTTTACACCTCACAAACTGGCTTCGGACGTACCCACTCTATTGAAATCAAGGAGAAAACTTCCTTGGTGCTGTAAATGTGGGAGGCCCACATGCTGCAGCTTTAGACAAAAGGGGAATTTAGAATGTGCCGCTCTAATGACTGCCTACCTCTCCTGCCTGGCTGAGCAGGAAGACCAAATTCCCCTGGCTAACTTCAAGCAGTTTGTTTCCTCTCTGCATGTCCTGTGTCAGATCTTGCAGATGGCTACAGGCTTTAAAAGTAATTTTTTTTGTTATGGGGCAAGATACAATGGGAGCTTGTACGCTCTGTGGCTGTATCATGACCGGGATTAAAAGGAGAAGGCTCTTTGTGAAATATATAGCAGTTGGACACTCACACACACACACATATATATGTGCTTCTGATGTACTCAGGGTTTTGGGGTTGAAAACAAAGTGCACTTGCTCAGCACCAAATTTGTCACAGTGGAAAAGACAGCAGCTAGCCAGCACATAGCTGACCTGGTGGATTGGATTGGGAGGGGCGCAATGCTTCCAGAAAAACGAGGTTCTGCTGCAGCTCAAGAGTTACAATTATATTAATGGAAAAGAAGAATGGACTCTCTCCTACACCCAGCTCTTGGGAGTCCCACATCATTTGGTAATCAAGGCTGAGAGCATCAATTATTTCCAGAACAGTATAATCGACTGACCAGTGCTAAGCAACGTAACGGAGACAAGTCACAAGTAGCCTCCAGACTTCAGCAGAGGCAGGCACAACATAAAAACTCTTGTTTTAATACAGAAATATAAAAAAAAAATTGCAAAGATTCACAATGTTTATTCACACCATGCCAGAATAAGAGCTGCTGCGATGCTGTGACAGTGTCACACCACAGTGGGCATCCCAGGTGACAGCAGCACATCAGTGCCCTGAGTCGGGCGCAGTTCTGGCTGCTGCTGTAGCTTCTGTGGGGCCAGCTCTCAAACTCACCCCCAATTCACAAACTGGCTGTTAGAAACTACTTGTTGGGACAGTCAGGTCCCTGCTGCTGCCACCCGCTCTCCCAGGAAGCTGGTCTCAAAGGTGGCTGTCCTTTCTCCAGTGTCCCTACACAAAGTCAGACAAGACCAGCTCTCCATGCTCCAGCCTGGCCCCAGGACACACACTCCACAGCCAAGACAGAAGACAGCTTTCTGAATAGCTGGTTTCTGGGTAGTAATTGAAAATTACAAGCAGCCTGAAAATTAAAGCATCTCTTTTATAGAGCCCTGCTTTTGAGTCTGCTGTGATGCAAGCAAAGATGAGCGGCTCAAGGATGGCCAGGACCTGGCAGGGAGCAGAGGAGCTGCTTCCCATGGGGAACACAGGAGCGTGGCATCACTGTCGCACAAGTCACAAGACCTAATAGTTGCCCCTGGCATGCAACAAATTTGTCCTGGGACAAACATAGCACCCAAAGTACACTTTGCTCCACCAAAGCCCACACTGCAGATCAATTTTGAAAGACTTCTATTTTGGACAGAAGCGTTTTGATGGCTGGGTGGGGGTTTTTTTGAAAGGCTGAATACATAATGAGCAATTTGATGTAACACAGTTAAGACGGCGTTTTAATATCAGCACAACATTTCTGAGTGCTGGCAAGCACTTGAGTATATTGCCCATTTAGTTATGCTGGGAAGGAAAGCCTGACAGTGAACAGAGACGACGAGCAGCACCAGGATCCCCTCAGGAGTGCTTCCGAGTTCAAGTCTTGCTTGGTTGCCATAATAAACCAACACTAACGCCTTACATGTTACACACTTTCTGTAAAATTTACCTGGCGTGTCTGACGTGAGAGAGGAGCATCAACAGATTGGCCAGACGAGTTGTCTGCTGCTGCGAGGGGATCCCGCTCTTCGCGATGACCCACACCAGGGCATCTGTGACTATGTTAAGCAGGTGATGCAGTTTCCTGTTGCTTTCAGGTTCTTCTGCTGACAAGGGAAACATGCCTAACCAGGGAAGAGAAAGAAATACTCCCTGCTCATGAGGAAGAAGAAAAAGCTACGACTAGATTTTTTTTAATGTAATACTTCAACAGGATCAGAGAAGATGTATTTCCTGAGCCCGCTTCAACACTGTACAAACAATGCTCCGTGTGCCACAACAAGCTTCCACTCACATTCCTTTGCCAAAATTTGACAGCCACAACATTCTCAAACTGAGTAACTCTCTTAAATCTTCCCAAGACAACATGTTGAACACAGACCCTTCAGTTCAGAGAATGGCAATGCTCTCACTTCTCCAGGGTTTTTTTCCTTTGAATCACTCTGTACCTTGTAGTTTAGTAACTATGATGAATGACAGCATTTTGCTTGTCTAATCCCTTCTTGCTGAAAAAAACCTTTTTTTCTCTGAGTATAAATGAGGTTGGGGGTATGGAGAGGAGAAGAAAGAGAAAAGAAAGCACCACTAGAAAGCTCTGGAAACACACAGTGAGATTATTGATAGAGCAGAAGACACCAGAGCAAAAAAGCCAAAACAAGCCAAAGCAAAACAAAACAAAACAACCTCCCAAAGATATTTATGGAAGGACAAAGCTCCAGAACACCATGAAAATTAGGAGTAAAAGTTTAACTGACAGGAAGGGAGAGCAGGGAAAGGAGAGATTCTTTGAGAGGTGAGGTTTTGAAGAAAATATGGCTGATGAACACGGGGTTTTGTTGGGTTTTTTGATTGGTTGTTTGGTTGTTCTGGGTTTTTTTTAAGAAAAAAAGAACAGCTTTTGTTGTCAGTTGCAGTAATGTTATCCATCTATAAACAAGTGCGACGACAGCTGGACGACAGCCCTTCAGAACTGGGCTGAGAATTATGCAGCAGCTCCTTGATGAAAACAGTAGATGTAAATAGTTAGCTGTTGGACTTTTTTGACAACATTAATTACAAAATATTCTGGGGAATAAAATTATTTTACTGCAGACTACCCTAAACTAGCAAACACACCGTCCTCTTTGCCATGTGTAAAAGGCTGCCAAGAAAAGCTCCTATCCTGAAATTCATCTTGCAGACCTGTTGAGTACTTTCAATCATTTCTACCAATTAATTACCATTAAATAGGAATATTTAAGCCCAAATAATCATCACTCAGTCGAGTAACTAGTTTTACTAGAATTAAGAATTAAGGACAGGTTTGTAGAGCTGTACAGCAACTTTACACAGGACCAGTATCCACAGAGATAGGGGCAGAAGATCTCATTGAAAAGGACGTACCCACAGACTGAGCCGTGACCCCCACCTTGTAAGAAGCTTTCAGACTTTGGATCTTTCATGCAGTTCTTATAACATGACATCAACCCTAAACCCAGCAAATTATAAACCTCAGAAGTTTCTTGAGAAAAAATCCTTATGATCTGATAGTTAGAAGTCCTTTGCTATTATTCTCTTTCAACGGCTTTATCTCATTTGATATTTCTGCGATTTTTTGAGGCTGATTTCCCAGCCACCATTCAAATAAAAAAATACAGTTTGGTGAGCTTCAGAGTCAACCGCGTACTCACTGGAATTGAGGAGGATCATCGCCTTGACACACAGATACTCCTTGTGCTGCAGTTTCAGCTCTCGGAACCTCGAGGTCATGGCCAGGAGCATATCAAAGATCTCCAAAATTCCCTCTACGCATTTCCCCTCGTCCCTATGGAAACACATTTAAAATGTTACTGAAAAAGTAGAATTAAGGAACTCTGACTCAGTTAGATAAAAGTCAAAGCACAAAGGAGTCTGCAAAAGACCTGTCTGTCTCATCTTTGGGAGAATTCAAAAGGTTCTGTCATGAAATCTAAACTGAAAATTACACTAGTATAAAAAGCCAGCACCTCTAAGAAACTGATTTTCTCTTTAAAGTGCATATAGGATTGACTGCAGGTAAGTGTGACCATATTTCTGTAAAGGCTTTAACCTCACAGCCGGTATAATTCTGGATCAAAAGTTTGAAACTGTAGCGCAGAGTGCAGTACCACCTCGAGTCTTTTCCTACATTTGTTTCACAAGGAGTTAACACCACAAGCGCTGACATCACTCTTTGCACCTGACAGAGGCCTCAGGAGCTGGTAAATAAGAAAGACCCCCTAAAATAAGGTTATTGGACTAATAAGACATTTTTAAAGAATAAAACAACCTGTACCCTCATCCCCCAGCACCTTTTTCTTTGAAGGTCTTTAAATGTAAATAGATTTGGGGGGTTTTGGTATTTGGTTATTTTTATGTTTGCAAGTGTTTACTGAATGCAACTTTCTCCATTTTAGATATTAGAAATGGTCCCATTTTCTAATCTGAAAAAAAAAAAAAAAAACCACAAACAAAAAAAACCACAAAACCCAAACAACCCAAATCCATTCCAATGAGTTTAAAATTAAGCAGCAGCAAATTTCAGACCACTGAAGCTATTGTTCCAGTTTTTTGGTCAGGTTTGGGGTTTTTTTTACATGTACTGGTCTAAAAAAGCAATTAAGCTCTAAGACACAACATTCAAAGGGATGCTTAATCTGTAAAACAAGATTATTTCCCCTGTAATGTTTTAAAAGACAAGACAGACTTAAGAACAGCAGTGTGAGAGAATTAAAGACCTTTATTCCTCTAGTGGATCTCAAGAGGAAGGTGCTGAGCCTGCAGGCTGCAAGGCAGGCACAGGCAGATAACACCAACCAGGTGCAGCTACTACTGCCTGCAGAAAGGCCTGAATATTGCCCAGTTTCCCATTTTCCTCATAGCAAAGGAGGATTTAAATTATCTTTGGAGAAGGGCAGGCAGCTGCCAGTTTCAAAAGAAAGACACAAGCATCAGAGAGGTACTTGTCTACAAAGATTATGTAGGAAATGTATCTGAAGTTCAGTTAAGATAAAAACAATCAAGTTACAGACCAGTTTCATATACACGTCTTAAAAAAAAATAAAATTACAGCATGCCCAGATGCTTGCTACCTCCCTCTCTCCTGTGTCTTGTGGAGATGAAGGAATGCATCTAATAAGGTAACTATATTCAGCACATATTAGCTCCCAAGGAACTAAATGTATCATACATTTTCAGCAATTTCTTATCATCGCATCAAACAACGCAGCATGTCCTTGCATTGAATTTTATACGAGCAAATAATAATTCATTTCATATATCTTTAAAATTAAATTTATTTCTCTTACCAACCCATTCTGCTTTCTGTATCTCGATGATGATTATTATTGAGCTCAAGCAACAGAACTGGTACAGATCTGAATTTCCCCAGGTTGAAAAGGTTAAGAGGCATTTTAAACCCACCCAAAAGAGTAGACTGTTTCCCTGACTTTTTATCAACGTGAAGCCCAGGTCAAATCCTAAAGTCCTGTAGAAAAATACCTTTACTAATCCATATTCTTCCCTGCTGGTACATGATGTTATGAAGAAATAATTTTTAATCTTGCAAGCATCCCACTTTAGCTTGAAAAAAATACTTTCAGTATTAAAAAGCAATCTAGGGTTTTTTAATCCCTTTTGACTAGTGCTGCAGTGTTCATTATTATAGCTACTTATGAAGTCTGCATTGATTGACAATGTAGTGCACTGTGTCGATGTGTCTACGGTTTCAGGATCTAGAGACCTGGACCGAAAGGAACAAAACCAGCAAAAGGTGTGAAAAATACAGAGAAACTTCAGACTGTCATGTGCTACAGGAATTAAGGAACTGGCAAGCTCAACAATACATGTTTAGCATTCCTTAAGCCCCTGTGAGGGTGTGGAGCCTCAAGACATTATTGTTACAAATACAAGGATGTTGTTAGATAAACTATCAATCGTATCTTCCATACTTAATTCTCTTCCTCTCACCATTCACCCCACCTCCAAACATGCTAATTAATATGAAGTGGTCTCGAGACGGTTATTTCTCTTACCGGTCTAGTACAAGGTCTGGTGCAAAAATTAGTTTCCCAGGGTGGTCAATTGATCTCCACATCAAACCAACCATTAAAACTTCCATCCAGCAGCTCTCCAAGAGTCTTACTTGGTCATAAAGGCTGAGATCAATGAAGCCTAAAATGACAAAAATAACATAAAATAAATAAATCTGTTTATTTCTTTGCTTTGATAAAGAAGACTGAATATACGAGAAACCAAAAGAAAGCATTATCGGTTGTGAAGAAAGGCAGAAAAGGGAGCACTGGCATCAGACAGACCATGCTGCCATCTCAAACAGGAACATAAATATTTGTTATTATCATTGTCAAAAATTCCACAAAACATTTAAAATAAAGCAGAGTCGTGTTCAAGTGTAATTACCCCCATGCAGCTGGTGAAACTCAAGTGACTGCAGAGAACTGCCTTATGCTTGGCCACCTCTTTAGATGATGGTCCCACAGCCTCCTGAGAGGGACCAGGATTCACTCGTGAACCTCATATTTGGCAGACGTTACTGAATTACACTGCAGAGGACTCCAAAGAAATTAGTCTGTTCTTTCCCCAGAACACATATGGTTGTCACGTGCAGGGTGGTTTTTTATCTCATAAGACAGGCATGTTTCTCAGCTTGTTGAGTAACTATGAAAGAACCCACATCTTGGTGCCTCTGTGTTATCATTCCCTTGGTAAATGATGTGTTCACCTCAGCCCATCCTTTTCCTTTCACCCCTTTCTCCAAAATTGTGATTAACCAAAAAAAAAAAAAAAAAAAAAAAGAGGGTAGGTGGTGAAGCTATTAGTGTCCCCATTGCCACCACTCGCAGCATCCTATAAGCAAGAACAGAATCAATGTGATTGTGTCACACGTGTGGAGGTGGCGCTTAGGGACATGGTGTAGTGGTGGCCTTGGCAGTGTTGGGTTTAGGGTTGGACTCAATGATCTTAAAGGTCTTTTCCAACCTCAAGGATTCTGTGACTCTGTGCATAAGCCTGTTCCAGCATTGACTTGTCTCCAGAAGTTACAGCAAGGCACAGCAACGCAGCCAGAAGGGAGAGACAGTGGTTGGCCTCCCTTTCCCTTCCCCTGCAAAAGGACTGGGGAAAAAAGATGCATAGAAGCTAAATAAAGAGAAATAAAACTAACACACAGGGAAAAGAAAAACAAACAAAACAAACAAAAAACAAACAAACAAACAAACAAAAAACAACCACAAAAAACCACCAAACCCTCCAAAATGCAGAAAACAGAAGAAGTGTGAATTATCAAAAAGCAAGTGGGAAAGCAGACTGCTCACTCAAGGAATAAAACACAGATATGATGACTATCAGTTCCATGGTTAAACTGTAGCTGTGTTCAAATCCAAGGTCAGGCCACAGTTTTCAAAGCAGAGCTGCGTTAGATAGGTCTCTTAGCAAAGGTGCTTCA
Organism: Pterocles gutturalis; assembly: GCF_000699245.1. Lineage (NCBI taxonomy): Eukaryota > Metazoa > Chordata > Aves > Pterocliformes > Pteroclidae > Pterocles > Pterocles gutturalis. The sequence continues at coordinate 202,444 of NW_010101112.1, forward strand.
TTTTCAGACGAGCTGGTATCTACCACTCTGCATAATGAAAAATTATTACAGAGCCTGGTCAGGGGTGACAGGTTTCCACAGCTCTTTCCCATTGTCTGAGGTCTTAAAATATACACCGTACGTTTGCGCTATCAAAGAATCTGCCGTCAGTGATTTATACAAATGCTCCGTGTACTTTAATCTTATTAAACTGCTAGGCTGGAAGACAGTCAGTGACAGCTCCAGGTTGACATAAACCAGGTAATGCGCACTCTCTCTTATCATTGCTGGAAGTGCTGCCCTTCAAAATCGATCGCCTTGCTCCTTATTTTATAAGAAAGGTAAAGAGGAGCTTAGGAGCACTACCTTCCCTCCTGGGTTTTGCTGTCACAGAATTTACTAAAGGATCTGCAGCCAACAACAGATTATCTGCCAGACACACACTCATAATTTTAAAAGTGCTTTTAGAAAAATAATCATGGATGTGTGAATGGTATAAACTGACAGTGGCAGTTTTCTGGGAAACAACGGCCCAAAGACATTTCAGAAGTTTATTTAAATAAACATTTACACAGGCATGTGCTGATTTCTCTAGCACAAGCAACGAGTTACTTGGTTTAAGAACTCTCTCAGTTGAACAAGACGTCAAACAAAGGCCCAGCGTTCAATCTACACATAACTTGAAGATCCAGATTTATCCCAGATGTCACCTGCTAAACTCACATTATCAGCACCAGCAGTGTGATTCATGACCATTGAGCACAACTATTAGAGGGACTACATCTTTCCTTTTCCTGACAATCTAATGCTCTAAAGATCGAGCACAGCATGGAACCATCACAGCTCCTATTGCCGTGTCACAAGTCCTGTCTCATTTGCTGCAGAGTACATTAAACTACTTTTTCTATGGCTGTAGTACATGTCCTTTAAATAGTATGCTTTATAGCTAACCATTTAATTATGAAATACTAAGATAAAAAAACCCTTGTGTTTGATGTCTAGTAACTGGCAAAAGACACACTGCTCTGGCCAGCAACACCCATTATGCAACAGGTTGCATAATGGATACAAATTTCAATATTATGACAACATCCTATTGATTAGCAATACACATTCAGCTATGAACCACGTTCAACTCTCTTAGACTAGGTCAACAAAGTAAAAGGCAATTATAGAAGCTACGTTCCGCTGTCTGACAAATTAGAACTAAAATACTTGGAATTCAGAAGGAAAAAAATCCAGATGTCAGCTTCTATTTTACTGAGCAACAACAAAGATACAATCCATTAAGCTGAAAATACAGACAAAAAATACAGTCACAGAGTAAAACTCATAACAAAAGAAGGTAATTAAATCTTAAATATGGAAAAAATAAAATATAAATGTTTATCTTTCCTATTTAGACAAAAAGTTACTGTTAACATCAGCACCTACAAGGAAAAATAAAAATATTTTCTTTCAGTTTTGGTGAGTGTCAAAATAATGTCTTAGAGGTGAAAATGGGTTTCTGACCCAGGTACACAAAAGCAAATATTCAGCTTTACAGAAGTAAAAATTACTGCTCACTGGGCCATTAGTCAAGGACTCTGTATTTTTTTCTAAGACTTTACCTCTAGGAACCAGAGCTTGGATCTAGATGATTAACTCCAACCAAGAATTTTTGAAAACTAAAATTCTATATCCTGGGCTTTAGTCATCACTGTTACTTCAATGGAAAAAAAAATCCACATTGAAGTAAACACTCTAACTGCCATGCAAATGGCAATATTACTTATCATTAGGTACATATTAAACATCACATCTATTTTTGGCATTGTTCTAAAATGGTGTTTATTTCTGTTCTGTGTAACAGGAATGATAATAAAAAACAAACATACCCAATAAAGTGTCAACATTCCCTGGAACTGTTTTGAAGGGGTTTGATTGCTTCAATGGGTTTTCTTCATACAATTCTCTCATTGCCAAGAAAAAGATTTTATTTCTGATGTGTTGAAAATAAACTAAAAGTGATCATTGTCAAAACAGGGATTGGTTTGGAAACCTGATATTTTAAAAATTTCAAAAAAATTAATCTCAACTAGCTGAGGTTTTGTGTTTGTGTTTTTGGGTTGTTTTTTTTTTAAAAAAGCTGATGTAGTTAAAAAAATAGAAATTAAGAACAATCAGAAAATGGAAAAGGCTGTTTTGGGCTTTTTTCCCATTCAAATATTGCTTAAAATGAGGTCATTTTCTAAGACTTTCCCTGGTTTTCCTTTACAATACCCTTCCTACTGGATTAACATAACTATTTGGAGTCCTCTGAAACTGTACCTTTTAACCAAGTTTTTCTGATTAGACAAAAAATTATAGTGATAGACACCATTTAACCCCTTATGGTTATTTACTTCACAGTTCTTTTCAGAGTCTCTTAAATCAGGAAAAGTAAAGATTAAGGGTTCAGGCTCTCAGTTTAAAACATTCCACATTAACAGCAAAACCACCATCCCTTTGCAAATGGTCAGGGTGGTTTAAGATGCTCGTGCTGTCCGAGCATCTCTGCCCCAGCAGCTGACCTGGAATTTGCTCACCCATCACACCTGAACCTTCCAACACCGTGGCTGAGCTGTGGAGACTGTCATGGGCCAGCAGCTGAAGCTGTGGTAGCACCTTCAGCCTCTCCACCTAGCTCTGAAATAGCATACGCTTCCCTTATTCTGAATTCTTGGTTTAAGGATTATGTGAAATATTCTCCACCAAGCTTCTTTCCTGTGCTGTGTACACACTCAGTTTATTTCTAGAGGTAAGGATTACTGTCACGTCTTCCCGTGAGCGGATTCAAGCAGCAGCAGGTGCTGTTTGCAGTGCAGAAGCGTGACAAGACCAGAGCACACACCAGCACGCTCTGGTTGCCTTCAGCATAAAAATCCAAAGGAGGAGCCGTGGTGTGCTGGCTCCTCAGTCCTGGTGGGCGTGGGGTTAGGACACCAGACACACTGCAGAATATATTATCCATGCGAGGTAAGCACAGCCGTAGGGATCACTTCCAGCAGAGCACTATATCTGGAGTTAAGGATTAAGCCCCATGCTGCTATACCTCTAGCAATTAATCAGTACTACCTTCAGCTCACCGTTGTTAGTTGGTCACCTTAGGTCTTGCTAAAGGGCCACAGCCTGCAGTTAGCCAGCAAGTTTTTCTGCACAACTTTGCCAACTATCTTCTCTGTGTGCTAGCTGCTTTTATTCTGGCTTTTATTCTTTATTCTGACTGTTCTAGTCATGGGCACTTCATGGAAGGAATTGCAAACGCTCACTGCTTCTGGTCTGTAAGAAGTGAAACGGTACATTGCCACCATACTGTGGTCACATTTGAGGCATTCGAGGCAGTAACGCATGTAGTTGTACTTCAGTGCGTGTTCTTTGTGTTGCCAACAACCCAGAGCACCCTCATTGATTTTTGTTTTGCAGGAGAGCACACAATAATTGTGAGATTGATAGTATGTGCTACTTTGCATCTGATGCTCCTGTGTAGCCACTGCATCAAATTAAGCAACTGCAGACACTCCGAGCTTGGACATACTTCAGTTTTCATCAACTGTATTAGAAACCTTCTATCAGGATTCAAGGAAAGAATTTGGTCTTAAATTCTTTTTTATAGCAATCTAGTTAATATCCTTTTTAATGAACCTTTTAAATCAGATTAATCAGGTATTTATGGTTAATGAGGTAGAAATTACATGCAACAGCAGCTATGTTTTTTACCAAAATGAACAAGTATTGACTAACAACAGATAGCAAATTATAGGCTAGGTTGTTGTCTGAATCAAAATACATCCAGATAAATTGCTGAGAGCAATAAATTGTCCATTACTTTACAGGATTAAAAGCTTAAGATTTTCATACTGCACATGTACTGTGCTTTGCTATTATTTCAGAACAGAGAATGATACATTGATGGTAAAACCATTGAATAAAATAAACAAAAACAAGACTGAAGTTCTTACCAGGAATTTTTTTGGCCCAACCAATCATGTGAACCAGCTCTTTGTCTGCCAGTTTTGTCAGGGACATCATCATGGAGGCCTCTGTGAACGGCTTGCTGGGACGACTCACCAACACATTGGGAGGCTCCGCTTCAAGTAATGTTAAAACAAACTGCTCCGGACTGACTGTGCTGAGCAGGATCTCTTTTACGCGGGTTGCCGTCTCAGTGTATTTCTTAGCTTTGCCAATGCAATGTACCTGATCTTCTGAATTACGATGGCGACGCAGAATCCGATATCCACAGCGTTCTCTTCTTGAGCCTGACACGAGAGGCACATGATTGCATTGAAGTATTTTCCTCTCAGTGATACATGATGTAAATACAAATGTTTGGGGAGAAGGAGATAAACCCTTTAATATTGGATGTTCCTATGTTGAACATCAAGTTTCAGAATTTCTAGAGCATTCAGCATTGACTTAGCTTTGTTTCCACTTCATATGAGGCTTTTGTTTATTCTACTAAACAAAAAATAATGTTGAAAAATATTTATTTTTGAACTCCAGCTAACTCACTTTAAAAGTCCATGGGAAAACTCACATTGACATCAAAAAGCGATAAATCAGGTCTTTAAATGCAAATAAAGATATTTGTTTGCAAATTCTGTTTTAGATGTAAACTGGGGGAAGAAATGACTTCTGAAAGTCTGGGTCATGATACAGAGTAAATACCTCATCCAGGAGCAGAGCTGGGCTTCACTGCTAGCTGGGTGTTCAGCTAGGGACTGAGATGCAACCCATTTCACCCTGAGTCCCATTAAGCCAGCAGGAGTTTCCCCAAAGTGAATTCAGATATCTGCAACTAGAAGGAGCAAGCCCCCTGTTTGGAGTTCTGCATGCAGAATGTTGTTTCTGTTGCAAATAGCAGTCCTTTAAATTTCTGGAATTAATTTATTGTTCATTCTGATAACACTGAACATTCTCCCATTCCCTGTCAGTGCTGTTGCTGGGACCACTGGTATCTGTTCTTGCATAGCTGCCATGGAAAGAGTCTGAAAATATCTCCAAAAACGAGGTATGGGGATTTGCTAAAACATTCATCTATGGCTTCTACTTCCCTTCAGCATATTCTATAACAAGGACTATCTTTACTGATTTACAAATAATCCTTGGCAGTAACTGATGTGTAAGATTGTACCATATTAAAAATCAGGATATTTAAAAACATTAAGTTGCTGAAGAAATCCTTAGACTGGAATCCTCCAGCACTTACCATTTTTAATATCACAGCTAAATTATCCTTTAAATCTTTTAGGACTTAACTTTTTGTGCTGGTCATCAATACTTTTACTGACACATGATACTCAAAGGCTGAATTTTCGCAGATATGAAAATGCCTGTGCTAACATAAATCTATACCGGACCAACATTTATTATTGCACACATAGAGACCATGGAGTCTTAAAGCATAAGAAGTTGTCTCATTTGGTTTCAGTCCCACAACAAATTTGACAAAAAGCATCCTTTCTGCTATTATCTTGACATTACTACACTTATGAAGTCTTTTTGGTGTGTTGCCTAAAGACTTCGTGCCCTGGTCATAGACCCTGGTTCTTCTTCATTAGGGCATGTGATTAAAGGCTTCATAAAGTGTGTGAAGACAAAGAAGCAAAGGAATGATGATGGAAGAATCCCAAGGATCTAATCAGTGACAACAAGCACACTGACTAGGCTGCTCTCATGGCTATCAAAGGAGAATGATCAGCCTGTGGTCCGGGCATGACACCCAGCAGATAAGTCGACAGGAGAGTTTGTACACAAGGTCCCTGAAAGAACAGAGGATCCAGAGGCCAGCTACTGGATAACACTGACTTTCTAAAGCCACTTACTGGCAGGATCCATAGCACATGTGTGTTTCTGTGACCATCTGTGTGGGAGAAGGTCTGGGTACCCGCAAATGGGGTGATGCTGCAGACCCACAGGCCATAAACTGAGGAGATATGGGGATCCAAAGGCCAACTATTTGACAGACTGTGTCTAAACCCAGCTACTGGAAGGGTCTGTATCGTGTAAATGCATATATTTTTCACTGCATGCGTTCGCATGAGTGCTATATTTTCTGTCTGCACTCTCATCTCTGCGGCTGACTGTGGATACAGGTATGGGGTGTGTATGTGCCTAATAACAATACACACTCAGACTTGCTACTGGACCTAGGGACATGGCAATGTGGCATTTTCCCTTCTGTCAAGCTACTGGATTCAGCAGTTCCTACCATTCTTCATCCATATCCATCAGAGTTACATAGAATATGAGTTGTCTAAATTCGAGCCAGGCAATGCAGTTCTGGCCCTGGGTTTCAGTTAGCAAAGAGGTCAAAACATAAGCCAAATTAAACATAAAGGGAATGGGGCACAAAAAAATAATTTCAGATGCATTGAAAGGCTTTGTCTTGCTAAATAAGGTGTTGGGTGAATGCAGACTCTTGGTGGCTCCTCAGATGAGGTGGCTTTTCAGGTCATGGTCCTGTCTTGTCTTCGTCAGCTATCAAGCACTATTTGAGTCAACCCATGAGAAGGGTGTGATGCAAAGGCCAATTGGGTACAACCTGAAGGCACCGAAAAGACTGGATAAGGACAAAAAGTCTGCCAGGACTTTAAGGATGTGGAGCTTTCAAGTGCACGTTGCTCTCATCCACACTTTCTGCGTGTTCAGTAAACCACCTCAGATGTGAAAGAGAACAGGATGACCATTAAAGAAGTCCTTAGTATTGGAGAACACCTTCTATCCGGAAACCCAAGAGACTGGAGAGTACAAATAGGCAAAGCTGGTTCAATGAAAAAGTCTGCCAGGACTTTAAGGATGTGGAGCTTTCAAGTGCACGTTGCTCTCATCCACACTTTCTGCGTGTTCAGTAAACCACCTCAGATGTGAAAGAGAACAGGATGACCATTAAAGAAGTCCTTAGTATTGGAGAACACCTTCTATCCGGAAACCCAAGAGACTGGAGAGTACAAATAGGCAAAGCTGGTTCAATGAACAGACCTCACTGTTCAGTAAACCACCTCAGATGTGAATGAGAACAGGATGACCATTGAAGAAGTCCTTAGTATTGGAGAACACCCTCTATCCGGAAACCCAAGAGACTGGACAGTACAAATAGGCAAAGCTGGTTCAATGAACAGACCTCAGGCATGGAGGAATCCAAGAGGAACAGGGATTTGGATCTGGAAGCATTATCAGATGGAAGTCCAGCTTAAAGTCTGCACCACTTTGGGAAAGATGGTTTTGCATCCTTAAAAGGAATACAGATAGGATGAAATGGGTTGGGTACTGACAGGGCATTTGCACAAATAATGGACTGAAGGAAAACAATCAATTATTTGCAGAACCAAGTGCTTGGCTGAATGACATCTACCTAGAAGTTGCCAGAGCAGTTGAAGAGCAAAGGGAAAGATAACATACCAGCAGGGACAATCAGAGCTGGAGACTCTACCATCTTATCACAGATTCATGAAATCAGACTTGATGATATCCAAAAAAAGGTTACCTGCAGAACTACAGAAGTCACAGAGCAATTTCTTCAACCATTTGTCTGGGCAAATCCTTTCTTCCTGAGAGAGTCAAAGGACAGTGAGGCATAGACTAATTTCTACTAAGACACTTGAATGATGTAGTGAACTCTGTTCTAAGCCTCATTTTGGACTAATGTACAAAGGTCAAGAGCAGAATCTTAAAGTGCCTTGTCAGCTTCAGAAAAACATCAGAATGGCACAGTGGACTGCAGACTGCTCTGAAGTCATGTCTTGCACAGAACGTATGTAAATATTTTCCATCAGGGAAGACAAAGAGGAAAGCTTGACAGTGAGCTAAGCAACTGGAACTAAAGTACGACTGGAGAGAGATGAGGGAATACCTAGGTACCAAGGTGGTCTACCTACAGAGATCTCCATGGCTCTGATTTCCATGTGAATGTGCATGGTAGAGACCACAACCACCAGGAGAGAACTGAACTAAAGCAAGAAGCAACACCTCGCATAGTTTCCACTATTTAGAAAGGTCAAGCACATTGAACTTGGGCATCTTGAAGGACGGAACAAGAAAAATAGCACAGAGGGACTAAAAGAGATACGGAGATACAGGGGAGAGGAGAAATTTTCTTGGGCTATAAAAATACTGATTGCTCCACAACACACATGGTTTTAATTCTCCAGTACCTGGTGGAGCTGTGAAGCCCCCAAAAAGAAGATACACAAATAGCAGTCTTTTAATTAAGCCCATGTAAAAGTTGTTCAGTTAGGGAAAATCTAAAATGATAAAGTGTTTTTATCTAAAACAATAAAGTCAGAAAACCTACTGGTTTAAGAGGGAGCTGAGGAGAGGAGCAGAGGCCTGAGGAGACAAGGACGAAGAAATTCCTGCAGTTTGGACCTGCCAGAAGCAACCTGTGGTCAAGCAAGCACTTGCAACCAGCTCATTGACCCCAGTTCAGTTCCTGTCACTGAAGTGAGCGACGTGCACTCTTGTGGGACTCCACATCCTCTGCTCAGCTGTCCTCAGCTCTGTTACACTGTCACCCAGACTTTTCTGTGGCACCAAAAATACCTGAGTTATCCTTTCCAATTCACTGTTGTAAAGATTTTTAAATACCAGTTTGTAGCCTATCCAAAATATAAACACACAGGTAAGTGACCAGGTACTTTAATGAAGACCAAAGAAATCAGTAATATTTTTAAAAATATTAAAAAATAGTAGTCTAGCATCCTGTTCTAATTGATACAATCTTGTACAATTTTCATCTGCACAGCTCTACTCCATGTTCCACCTTAAAATAATTCAGTCAGGTTGTGATACTTATGGACAATATTAGAGGTCTCAATACTTGTGGAGGGTTCTGACTGGGAAATAGCAAGCCCTTTTAAATTACTTTAGGTGATCTACCTAAATCAAGTTTCATATATAACCAGTACTTATTAAAAAAAATGCTCCACTTAAAACATAAGAACACTTTCCTGGGGTGTTGTGACATTTCTACATATAAAAAACTTGTTACTAAAAAAAAAAATGTAGCTGGTGACAAAAAAAGGGGGGAAAAAAAACCCCAGACAAACCAGATTCTGAATTATTGTTTGTACTTTTTAATCACTATATATTGCCAAAGCAGTCAAAGGCTGGTTTGTTGAGCAGAGTGCATAAAACACAGCTCGTCAATAATTACAAGAGATATCATTTATTTCCACATTAAAATTTATTCTGCTTGTATTAAAAAAAAAAAGAAAAAAGAGTGCATTGTAAGATTACACAATTAAGAAAACAACACTTAAGCTTGCTAGTTAGTTGACACATCAGAAAGTAGCAGCCTTTCCAATGAAAATAACATTTCAACAACACAAAGGAACTTCTGTGCTTTTTATTCAAATCCAAAGTTTAGGCAAGACTGAGAAATTTTGCCTCTACGTCTATTAGCATCCAACGGGCATGTATAAGTATTTATGAAACTATATATTATAACTAATATAACTACATATTATAACTAATTATAGACCATCTTAATGTTTAGCTTAACTAGACACAGAGATGTGGATCAATCTGTGTGAAAACACAGCAATAAAATACTTACAGCTTCCCAGACCAGGGACTATTTCCCACTTAATCACAAACTCCCTAACTATACTTAATAGCTAATATTCATTCATATAAAGGTAATTCAGGCAACAGGGGAAGTGCAGAAGATGAACAAATTCCTCATTCTTTCTACAGCACTCTCCTTATTTAGGGCTATTTTTTGCGCAAGAAAATAGCTGCATTCAGCTGAGAATGCTGGACCAAGGGCAAGACCTTGAGCTACAGCACCACAGACCACATGGGTAAATGATCACAAGAATACAAGAAATAAAACACACTGGGGGAAAAAAAAGTCATTAAAATGAGCCTGTTGTTCACTCACCCACGAACAAGACACATCAGGTATTATTGGCAATGAAACACACTATTTTTAAAGTAACTCCTGCTTTACAAATTCTTTGAAAATTGCAAATCCCTCTGCTGTGTGATATGGTGGGCAGTTACATGGCATGTTGGTCTTAATGTTGATTTTGGCCCCTGGCAGCAGCTTGTGTAACTAACCAGTTCAGCAGCAACTGCAGATTCTACCATTTAATATGTCATAATAAGTTATTATAAGTGTTTGAGCTTAAAACTCGCTCTGGTATACATTCATAAATCACTATCGCTCCAGTCACCTTTGAAAGCAAATGCAAATGTTCTGGTGAGTGCGCCTGCATTCCCAGAGCAGACCTGCTGACAAAGCAGCTGCCTGCTGTACACACGCGAGAACACGAGCTGAAATTACCGTAATTTCTATAATAGCTAAAATACAATTAGTACAGCTGATGTCCAGAGAATGCCGTGAAACATTTTTTCCCCACTTACTTTCTGTGTGAAAAGTAATTTACAGTACTTCAAAGTGCTATCCAGAAACTGCACACAGGAGAAAAAGAGCCAAATCCTGAGGCACATCAGCACCCCAGAGAAGTCTGTTTTTCTTTCTGCAAACTCATGGAATGAAGCCAGTATTCAAGGGCAGTATCTCTCCATCACTTTTTAGTATGGCCCCTCAGGCTCCCCGCTGGGGGCAGGGAGGGGGCGGAAAGGAGCTTTACCTTTGGAATGTTTTCAACACCTTGAGGACTGGCACATGGGGAAAAAAGATACAGGAGCAGGGCGGGGGGCAGGGGGAATAAAAGGTAAGTCTAGTTCAACAGGGAAACTGAGAACTCCTGACACAACAAGGTCTATTTGAGCCTCAGGAAGCAAAAAAAGAAAACTACGAGCATAGCTGCTCCCAGAGTGGCTATAGCTACATGATGAAGCAACTCCCTTCCTCTGGACTGCCTGTGGCAAACAGCCCAGTCTGTTTCAGGCTCCCCAGGTAAACATCAGCAAGCTCCAAGAAAAGATCGATTTTATCCCGATTGTTTTATTCAAGTTTGCTGGGAAGAGTTTACTGCAGTAATTTTGTTTTCCTTGTTCCTTGTGACAATGCTTTGCAATTATTTTTCTACCATTGCTAGTTGTCCTAGTGCCAAAAATTCAGCAGTAGCTTTCGTGATGGGAACAGTAGGCAACACAAGCTTCCCACAGAGAAATTTGCAGATGCAGTGTCCACGACCCTCATTGTGCTTTTGGCAATGATGGTACGTTTTGTAAGAAAGTCCATTGTCAATACAAAGAACCCCCAAGCTAGCCTCCACTGAAATACCCATGGTTTGTTGGGTTGACTTCTCAAAGTTTATGAAGCAGATGACACCCAAGAGAATTTCAGAGCAGGAAACTCTGAAGTAACACTTTCCTACTGCCTCCTAGTGTTTTAAAGATCACATTTACACACAGAAATGTATGCTATATGTACACACACATATATGTGTATTTTTTTCTCAAGGTGCCAATTGATAATATGCAAAATGAGGATTTAAAGATTTGATGCAAACAGTGTAGAGTTTTTATTAAGAACTTTCATAAACTACAAAGTGGTAATTGAGGTTGGTTTTGATTCTTTTATCACTTCTGCTGGACAGCAAGTCCCCACCAAGAAAAATGCACTTACAAACCATTCTATCTTATCTAGGGTTTTAGCAGATGTGAACCAATGTATTCACTAAGTGACCTGGGAAAGGAGCAGAGAGGGGGGAAAAGCCTTCATTAAAAAGAAAACATACTCTTTTATGGCTTTCTCCAGTAAAAAACTGGTATTGAAGCACAGCTCTAACAAGAAAAAATTTGAAAGATAATCACTCTGGTCTGCAGGAAATGGCATTTATGTTTCATGCAAGAAATACAGTCTTAAAAATCTGTCTGGTTTAAATGTCTGTCACCATGGGTCCAGGCATCAGCTTTACTCACAGGTGCTTCTTAACTCACCAGGCAATTCAGACAATTCTGAGTAATATTTATATTATTTTTTCTGAAATTAAGTTGTTAAGATTCTCAAATTAAATTCTCAAGACTCTCAAATTTCAGTGCTACTATTTAAATAACTATTTTTTTAAAAAATACAATTCCTGTTATTTTCCTGTTAAAATTTTGTAGCATCTTTTTTGGTCTGTCACAGTCATTAATGTCCTGTAAACATTTATTATTGTAGGAAAATATGTTTATGAATGTGTGACAAGATTAAAAGGAACACAGGCTAAGACATAAGCACATATTATCATTATTTATTACTTGTAATACTATAGTGCCTTTGAGGTCTAATCATAAATCTGGACTTCCTGAACAATTAGAATAAAAGAATTAATTTAAGGAAAGCATTGTGGAGGCCCACGAGGCCCACCTTATAATATCATAGTGGAATCGATCTTTACAAAAACTCTCCAATTTCAGAACTGGGGCTTGATGGAAACCCCTGTTAGAAAAATTTTGAGTAAAATTCTTAGTCATAAAGATGAACCAAAGACAGTGACATCATTCAGAAAACAAGGTTTCAAACGGAGTCTCATTTACAAATGTAAGGCTTTCCTTTCTGGAGTCCAGAGAGCAAAGGTAGCTAAGATCATGTTAATAAAAAACACCAATAAATTTGAGATGCATCATCAGTGCAGAAGAAGACAGGATCTTCATATAGAAAGAACTAGCTGACTTGAGCAACAGAAACTAAATGTTCTTCAGGAGTACAAAAGTAATACAAGGAAGAATAGAAATTGTAGCTGTAATCTGGAAGTTATCAGCTGGAAATGAACAGGGAGGCTGCAATCGTAGCAGATCATAGCATGATGATGAACTGTCAGCATGATGCAACCATGACAAAGGCAAACAGGATCCTGGGTTGCGCACAGAGAAAAGCTCCTGTAGGAACAGATATGAATTCATGCTACTACAGTGAGGAGAGTTCACAGGAAGACTGTCCATGATTCTGGTCATCCAAGTACAAAATGGGTTATTTCAGCCTGGAGCAGATTGATGGACAAGCTACTCTGATGACTTCCAGAGTCTGCCTACTTTCCTGTTTTGCAAGAGGAGGAGATTTCTTTGTTTATTTAGCTTAATAAAATAAAGGTTGTGAGGGGATATCATGTAGTCAGTAACACAACCAGACTGTTAAAAGTAAAGAAAAGAGAAGCCTCTAAGCTACAAGACAATGTTGTCACAAGAACAAATGGGCATTAATCGTCCAGCAATAAATGCAGGCTAGAATTCTAAAGAATGTTCCCAATGAAATAAATAATATTCTGCAAACAGCCTTTAGATCAAAGCAGTGGGAGGATGAAAACACTGCCGAGCCTTGAAACAGAAATAGGTATCTACACTAAATGGGATGAAATGAGATGCACGCCTGCAAATCACAGAGGACCAAGCACAGTGACCTTCTCCTTTCCACTCCAGAGTTCCTATGTGGTGTTTTTCCAGCCTATTTCTATTATGTACATCAGGGAATCTATAAGAAGCAACAACAAACCTCGACTATGAGAGCACAATAGATATCGAAATCTATTTCAAGTTATTTTCTTCTTAAAAGTGACCTTTAAAATATCATCCATAAATGTACAACTACAGTGTAGTCACATCACTGTAAGTACAAGATAGGAGTAAAAAAAAAGGCTGGATAATTCTGAGCAGTGCAGTGACAAACAGTGAGTGTTCACTACTTCTTTTGGTCAAAGAATTGGAGAACATAATCTGAAAGCAGCCTGATCAAAAAGAA
>NW_010101113.1:0-24383 GCF_000699245.1 Pterocles gutturalis
TAGAGCCCTTCTGACGGTGCTGAGCTCTCCATCAGCTCTGTGACAACGCCGCCAGAAGGGGAGGGAACGCGGGCTCTGAGGGTCTTGCTGGGGAATACATGGCTTTTTTTTTTTTCTTTTTTTTTTTCTTTTTTTTTGGCAAAACAATAATTTAGGAAATATATTTAAAATAAAGAAGAGGCAGTGGTATGCCAGCCTTCTTCCACACTGGCACAGAGAATTGACCAGACAGTGGGCTGCACAGGAGCTGACCTGCAAGTCTGGATTTCCCAGTTCTTGTCAGTGTGGCACGTTCTCAGCTGTGCACCTGGGGTGTTACAGTAGGGACAGAGATGGGAAAGAGAATGAGGAGCTCTGGTTTGATGTGGGCTTAAAAATGTTTTTGGAATTACTATGTACATTGCAGCAGTATCTAGAAATTTCAGCCTAGCTCCAGACATTCATTGTGCTAGATGTTGTACAAACACAACATGAAAATGGGCGCTGCCCCAGATAGATTATAATTGGCATATAGTGCAGTAAATGGCTATAGGCAGCCCCGGAGGAAGAGAAGTAGCTTTGCTGACTTTTATAGTGAGCTGCAAAGCACCAGGAAGAAATCATGGAAATGCAGGAGTGAAAATTCACAAAGGTAGGCATCACAGGCCAGCTGGAGCAGGGAGGTGATGACTCTGTGCTGAGTGAAATATGACAGCGAGGGAGAAGAGAAGTCATAAAGGGTCTATGTTGTACTCCTGAAGGCTAAAGAAAGACTTTGTAGTAATCACATGTAAAATTATGAGAATTTGAAGGTGAGGTGGTGTATGAAATGCTGTATTAAAGAAGGAATTTAAAGAGGTTCAAGGTGATACCGACCAACAAGCTTGAATGCCAGGGGACAGTCTTGTCTCCAGCAAAGAAGGCTAAACACAGCAACACAGGGAGTGTTGCTTCTGTACCCACAGCTTAGCATTATCTTTGCCTAAACATCATAAACAGAAGCTAGATAGTGCAATAGAAGGTCATAAAGAGGGTAAGTGTTCTTCCTAGAAACATGTGATAATTGAATTTGTGTTTACCGATGAGAATACACAAGATAAGGAGAAGAGGAAAACATTCAAGTCCAATAGAGACTGATTAGGGTAATCAGAGAATCATAAAATCATTAAGGTTGGAAAAGACCTCAAGGATCATCAAGTCCAACTGTCAACCCAACACCACCTAACTCACTAAACCATGTCCCAAAGCACCATATCTACATGTTTCTTGAACATCTTGTTGGTGCCTTCGAGCTGGGGGCGATGACCTTGTTAGCAAAAGTTTGTCCTTGGTTAGTGAGGGGAGTAAAGCCTTTGGTGCATTTATCGCTTCCTCTTCTTAGCAAGGAATAGGATTATTGCCTTTATACAACCAAGACGTTTGAGACATCCCAAGGCCTTCCCTTCTCAGGGCCTTTGACAGGCAGTGAGTCCTTTACAGTCAGTTGTTTGTAGAGCTGGGGTGGTGTTGGTGCAGTTAGAGCAGGTCTGAATTCTGGAGTTGGGGTTTTGGCAGCTAAGTGGTTCTAGAGCATGTTCTAGCTCACTTTATGGTTCTAGATAATGTTCTAGCTCACTTGTTCATTATAGTTTGCGTTCTAGATCTATTTATGGCTCTAGATCATGTTCTGTTTCACTTATGGTTCTAGATCATGTTCTAGCTGACGTTCTAGATCACTTGATGGTTCTAGCTCACTTGTTGCTTCTATGAAGACACATCTTAGCTAGTGGCACGTTTAAGATTTCTTCAGCCTTTCACCCCCTTCATGCCACTCGTGACAGATACATTTCAAATCCTTGCCCTTCACTGAGAGCAAATGACTCCTAGTTCCAGCAGCTGGAAGAGCACAGCGTGATTAACCTCATGCTGCACCTTTACTGTTATTTTCCCGTGTGAACACAGAGCTAGAGAGACTCTTTACAAGAAAACCTTGCAGAAGAGATTAGAGAGGAAGGGAGTGTGGAGAGGAGACACTAGTAGGAACAAAGGAAGGACTAGTAAGACTTCAGGAAGGGTGAGATTCACCCTTCAACACAGGTGTGGTGGCAGCAGCTTAAGTAACCTGAGGAATGCACCCTGGTTCCAATTAGTGCCTTGAAAGTCATTTCATTACAAGTACTTCACTGAGTGCTGCTGTAGGGTAAAGCTTGATGTAGGAAATGAATAAGGAGAGGTACTCCAGGGACTAGAAACAGCACATTCAGTGAATTTACAGATGAAAAGGTGAGGAAGCAGCAATTGGAGGGGCAAGTGAGGTCAAGTATTGGTTTAAGAGGTGAAGAGGAAAACATGCCTTTATTTCGAGAACTGAAAACTACTGAAGAGTGAGAGAAAAAAGGGAAGAGTAAGGAGGGGATAAGAGCAGGTTGGGGGAGATGGGACGTGACATTGGTCTAAGTGGAGGTAGGAAAATCCTGTAACTGGGACAGAGAAAGGGAGGAGGCAGCTGGGGAAGGGGAAACCAGCCAAAGGCAGCACGGGAGAAGAGGATGACGTTGTTCTCTGACATTTTTTGCTTGGAATAAATTGGTGAAATTCTGTGACGAGAGAGAAGTGGAGGCAGGGCGAAAGAAAGTTTTCAGGAAAAAAAGCCAAAAGCAGTAAAAGGTGGCTGTGATTGTCAATGTTTTTCAATCAAGTGGAAAAAACAACCACCAGACATTGGATATCAAAATGGAAAGAAGGGAAATCACTCAGGGATGAAAGAATGTATGGTGTACAGGATCAGCAAGCATACCAATGAGGAAAGGGTTAGTAACTACCATATATTAAGCTTAGTAATCTCATCCCACCCCAAAATTTCATTATATCCTTCTGGTTTTGTCAGCCAGCGTATTTAGCTTTCTGTGTCTGCTCTCACTGGAACTATATGTATCTGTGTAGCCAAATGTTTGTATCTATACTTAAGCATTTTAAAAGTTAAACTACTATTAAATTACAAAGGAAGTAATGAGTTTTAATTTTCCCTTCACTTTTTCTTTCTTCCTATTTCAACTGATCCTTTCTTAGAATATTTGTTCACTTGAGTTTTTTACATCCATTTTAATAAAGTGTATTGCCATCACCCTGTCTTTTCTAGAAGATGTATAAGACAATATCAGTCATTATAATACAGCTAAAATAAGACAGATAACTTTTCCTAGGTTCACGACAAGTCACTCACAGCCACAACTATAGGTGACAGCAATTTGTTGCAGTGCACCGCTGAGGCTTTGACAATGATGAACAGGGCAAACTGGTACCCCTGAAGAGGGGTAGAAAGTAATAACTTCATGAAGCACTGCAGGTGGGAAAATTGAAAGGCATCGTTTAGAAGAGAAGCGCTCATGCTGTTCATAGGACAAGTGGCTTCCAGGGGGAAGAAAAAAAAGGAGACTCACAGAGAGCCCATACAATAGAGCAATTTCCCTTAAGAACATCCATTGCTATGCAAGCAGAGAACTTTTTGCAGGATTCAGCTACTGCCTAGGCTATAGCTGGGGAAAATAATAGGCTACATTTCTGCTTAGTAACCGTTCCTTGATCCTTGCAACCCCTTGCACAAATGGCCTTCTCTTTTCAAGGGTCTGATTCAGCTAAGTGGAAGTGTTAGCACAAGTCATGACTTTCCGGGGAAGTAAGGATCTCCAAGAGCAGGCGAGTCCCCAGGGCAGTCACCATGGGTTACAAGCAAACCCTGGGGAATAGGTTGAGTTAACATAAACTGCACAAAAACTGTCAAATATTTTGGAACACGTTTGCATAGCCTGCTGTGTTACACTGTAATAACTTGCTGATATATATATATATATATATCAACTATAACGCTTCTTTTGTTGTTGTTTTAAAGCAGGCTTTAAGTAATCTTGTTTCTATCTCTTTCCATTTTTCAGTGTCTGGCTAAGTGTGATGCTGTATTCAATAATTTGTTCTTTATTACACTTGAAGGTGCCTCAGAGAGGGCAAAGCAGCATGTTGCCTCGTAGTCAGAGAGACCTTACAATCATGATTTAGCTCATGGGCTGCAAACTTCTTGACAAGATCTGTCCTTAGTGTTTTCCAACAGTGACCAGCACAGTAAGACCCCAGTCTTGTCTGGAGATTGTTACTGAAATGCAAATACAAAAAAAATTAATTTTTAAATGAGGTAGCAACCAAGTGAAAAATAATTCTCTTGCATCAGAATTGAAAAGCTGTATATGGTTGTCTCAGGACTTATTTGTTCAGTGCCTCAAATAATAAAACTTTTTATCGTTAACCTGATTCACGGTATCAGGTAATGCTTTAAAAACAATATTTTCTTAGTCTTTGTAATTTGCACTATTTCTATAGTACAGTCTTTTCTCGAAGTGTTTTAAGGAAAAACATTATCCAGTTTTCCCACAGACTCACCAGATGCACTTGGGAGAAGAAAACTTGCTCATGGCATCGGCAAACGTCCCTGCAGTCAGTGGTCTGCCAGGAATGAGATCTGCAATTTAGGATTGGTTCATTCCCTAGTGAAGACATTTGCAAAACAGCTATGAAATGGGAGTAGAATTGAGTCCTTCATAAAATAAATAAATAAAATTCGAGGGATTCAGGAAAAATTTTATCAGCGGCTGCCAATCTTGCTGGCTAACAGTTTATCTTGCATCATTGCCTTTAATATAGTTGTGCATTTATGAATAATTCTTGGCTTCAATGACCCTCTTGTGCCGCTCCTCTGCTATTTTGTGCTCGCTGACAACTCTGGGAAGTTTTATAGACCAGGTTCATCTTTGCAGTTAGCCTCTGGTCAAGACTCAGTACGCACAATCCAGGCTTTCAGAGGTAACCTTCAATAGAGAAGTTTTTGAAGATTGCTTTTCCATCCTTTACAGCAGAAGAGAGGCTGGAAGCAGCCGCAGCCCCGGAGCAGGGCTGTGAGAGCACCAGTTACTATAACAACAGGGACTGGTGCTGGCTCGGACCGCAGCTGCAGCATCTGCTCTTTCCTTGCCCAGGTGTACGTCAAAGGTAAAGGCTTCACAGAAATGCATAAGCAAGCACCAGGCTGGAAATGAAGAACTGGATGCGGCAGATGGTTTCTCACAAATCAGACTGCAGAAAAGCATTTAAGAAAAAAAACCTATTTAGGTTAAGAGCCGAAAAGGGATCCCATTTCCTGGTGTGTAACAAGGGTGCAGCAGCATATCTTTGTGCTCTGATGCCATTTACTGCTGTTCTTTTGTTAACGGCTTGGTTCCGGTGTGGTTGAGAAACAATTACAGCAGTGATTCTGACAGGTGATATTTTCAGGAGATAACCTTATTGCAGTTTTACTGTAAAAATGAGTAAATAAAGCCTTTGCCTGGGCTGTAGACATACTACAGTAATTCCCTATTCCGCTTCAGTCCAGACCTTGGATACAGCACTTGCAAAAGCATCTCATTTTAATGTTGTTTCTGGATTTTAATTATATGATCTCTGCCATTTCAGCTGTCACTAGCCTCTGTATGGAGGGTGGTAGTGAGGAAACCTTTCTACATCACACAAAAAGGGGAAGAAAATTTAAAATAACATGTGGGATGTTTTATAGAGGAGGGAGAGAAAGCTTTTGGATCTCCTTTTTACCATCTAGCTTTCAGATTTCAGGAAGCATCCTCCTCATGTGCCTGCTCAGCTTTGTAAACCAGCTTTTGGTGTGTTAACTTTTGTATGGATGGGTAACAGACTTCTTAGATAAGGGAAGTGCCTCTGCAGAGTGGGTTTGGGTAGGTGCTTCCATCTGCACAAGGAGAGGATGCGGTTCAGAGCCCTCTGGAAATCACTCCCTTGAAAGCATGATTGGGTAGGCTGCTTCTTCAGAGGGTTTCTTTCCAAATAGCACCTGCTTCGGTGCTGTGCATCACTGCACCTCTGGAAGACCACGTAACGAGTGAACTTTGCCGTCAGTACTTGAGATAAGCGAAGGGAACGTAAGGCATTTGGCCAGGACTGTTGCTGCTGTTTTGTACTGTGGCCATTCAGAAGTGATTGATAGATGAGAAAATTTCTTCTGTGATGAGCCTTCAGCGTGGTGTTTTGTTAGGTGTGTTAGACTCAACTGCTGAAAAACTTGCATGTTGTTTAATGGTAGGTGGCTCATGACATTCAGGTGCTGCACGAAGCCTCCTGAAAGGTCTGGGAGCCTCGGGGGGGAGCAGCCACCCTGTGCCCCCGCAGCAGGAGGGGAGGGCAGGGGCTGCGCAGGATCTCCAGCTGCTTTCTTGGCAGCCTCGTCGTTGAACTTTCTGCCTCTAGGATTCTCCCAAAGAACTGCAAAAGCTGTAAAAAAAAAAATAATTAAATTTACGATGATAACTTTTCCACAAGGTCTCTTAGTCTCTGATTAATTCCCATTTAGCTAAGGGCCAACATTCTTGCTAAATCCCTCCTGCAGTCTAAAGCAGACTTGCCAGGATTGATTGCTTCCAGTTTGCCCCAGTATAGTCATTTACCTGCAGATAAAATAAATTCACTAAAAATGCAACGCGCACGAACATTTGAATTACATGAGAGGCTTTTTTAGCTGCCACAGTACCAGAAAGGAGCAAGGCTGTTGAGCATCAATAGAGATGATTTGCAGGAGAGATGATTTAGAACCTTCTCTCTGGGTAATTTTCCAGCAGAAGAAATATCCATCTCACAGCATTGAAGCCTTTAATGAGAAAATTTTTCTTGGTTCCTGAGAGCCAAAGGGATCTCATGAGCTCCACGAAGAGCTGTTGCCCTCTGCCTCCACAGCGGGCAGTGGGGAGGAGGGACAGGGACAGTGTCTGGAAGAGTCCGAGCAGGAAACCTGAACGGTGCTTTTTGTCAATGACAGGTGCTGCTTGGAGGGTGCTCGGAAAGAAATCGATCTGCAAAATCCCTCTTCTTGTGGAAAAAGCTCTCCTTCCCCCCTGCCCTAGCCCCTATATCCTGGTTCGGGACATTTAAAAGTTGTTTTTTCTTTTCCTCAGGAATGAATTTATACTTTCTGGCCAGTTCTATTCCTGCATTTCCCGGTTTAGGAATGTATAGTTCAAAACTAACACTTAAAAATGGAATTAGCTTTAAGTGAAGACTCCTGCCAACCTCCAAGCAGAGGTCTAATGTATTTCGTCCAGGAGACAGTTCAGAGTGCAGTTTACCTCATTGCCTCTTGATTAAAATTTCCAAAATTTCCACAATGAACACCTATTGCAGTAATCCAGCATTTCAGTGACAGAAATCTGCCTTTTCTATACTTGTAATCAGGTATAGAAATATATTTCTTAACAGAAACAGAACTGATATTGCTAGTCCCACTTTTTTCTCAGTTATTCCTGCAGTTTAAAAATAAAATAAATTTATTGCAGTTAAAAAGTCTGAGATTCAAAGTTGGGTTTTCTCTCAAATTGAAATAAAGTAATAGTTAAGACTCAGAAACTGAATGATTGAAGCCATGAGTTTAAGGCTTTTTGTTTGACTCACATAAAGCAGCATCTTTTCTAGATGACATGGAAAATATTTCAACAGCTGTGTGATAGCGTGCATGTCTTGGCAGTGGCCTTGCGTGAAAAAAAAGTGGCTTGTTCCTTTATTGCATGCAAATAGATAATGCATTCCTATCCCAATTTTATTATCTAATGAGTCCATACATAAATACTTCCCTAGACTGTCACACTGCCTTTTCTTTTCTGTTTAGGAAAAATAATACAGGTTAAAAGTCAAGCAAACAGGTACATGGGGGAGCGAAGGTTTACCAATTAGCATGGGCAGCTGTAGGCTGCGAGGCAGGATTTTCCATTTTAAGGTTTTCCTGAATCCACCAAAGCCCTCCCAATTGTTTCTGCATTGCTGTTTGCTTGACGGAGCCTTAAATTTTAAGCAGCTGATGAAAAAGAAGTAATGTTGAGCCTCTCATTCCTCCTGGAAGATCACGGATTCAGCATTGGCTGTTCAGGTGGATGCTAGCTACTGAGGAGCAAAATAATCAGCCAGTCCTTCTACTGACGGACTGATTTTTTATTTTTACCAGTTTCCTAGCAATGCATATGGTTGTATTTCTGTCTCTGTACATTTCATCTCGATGTTGTCCTCACGCTGCAATTTCATTCTTGTAAACTGCTAGTATTTCCCAGGTGGACCATCAGAATTGTTTCAAGCACTTGCAGAACTAAAAGGATGAATTCCTGCCACTTTTACGAAGCTGGTGCCTGAGTGCTTTCTGAGGGTTTACACTGTCTGGGGAAAAGAGGAAAAAAAATTCATGGATTTGTCTAGTAGATTGTTAACAGCTGATGACATGAGATTTTAACACAGCTACTGCCCTCATTTTAGAATGAACGCTAAACGTGAGTAATGCATACAGATAACTTAAGCCAAAGCGTTTTACGACTGCAGTCATACTGTGAGCCCAGTTAGTCATCAGTATCCTTTCATATATTCACAGGCTGTAAGGCTGGAAATGTCATCTGGCCATACAACGCACTTTCCTCAATAAATTCCCATATGGAGCATTTCTTTGGGACATTCAGACTTAATTTACAGCTTTCCAGTGGCCAACATTTGCCTAAGCCTTTGTCAATTAGTCCAGTAACCACTCATTGCTAAAATAGATGTCTAATGTCTTGCCTGGAACCTTTATTAGAAGATATTAGAAAAAATTTCTTCACTGCAAGAGTGCTCAGGCATTGGAACAGGCTGCCCAGGGCAGTGGTGGAGTCACCATCCCTGGAGGGGGTCAAGAAACGTGTAGATGTGGTGCTTAGGGACATGGGTTAGTGGGTTGGGTGGTGTGGGTCAGCGGTTGGAGTTGATGATCCTTGAGGTCTTTGCCAACCTCTATGATTCTATGATTTAGCTTCAATTTCCAGCTGCTGAAAATTGGTGAGCAAAACTGAAGGGTCATTTCAACTCAAGTTTCATGGACATTTAGATCCTTTTCATGAGGATTTCTGTTTAGTCTGCCTAAGTATTTTTGCTGCTCCTCAGAATGATGAATTGAAATGACCCTATCTACGCATCTTTAAATTCCATGCGTGATTAGCTAGGTAATGAGAATGAGGAAAATACTTTCCCTTTCTGTGTTGGAAATTAGTCTAAGACATAATGAATGATGTTTCATTGCCACATCCCTAGGAGAAGGAAAGACCACACGGAGGAGAAGAAAGGACCATGGGAACATCTACAAATCCAAGCCACTGTGCAGAACCTGTCACCAGAGAGAGCAGGGACAATTCTGGGAAGGATGATGGAGAGAGGGCTGGCAGTCTGCTGCTGGTCTGCCATCTCGCACAGTGCTCTCCTGTAATGGGAAATTCTTGGTGTTTTAAGGAAAGGGTCAGACAGGGACTGAGCCAAAAGCAAGCACCTTTGGAAAACGGGCTGACTCGATGTAGTTTGGACACCTGTGATGTGAGGGGCAGGGAGCCTATAATTTTTAAGGTGAATTTTCCATGGGCAGTCCCGAAACACAGCCCGTGTCTTTGCATGGGGAGAAGCAGATTCCTGCACTGCCTGTCCTTCTAAAATGCAGTATTCCTCCCACTTTAGAGGTTTGCTATTTGTATGGTAGTTTTTCTCTTTGGAGGAATGAGTGATCTATTTCTGTTCCATCACGTGGCACCGGTAAATTGCTTAATCCATCCCATCCTGTGATTTTCACAGGCATGAAATGTACTCAGCTTTCAATGTCTTCCAAAATGTTGCCAATTCTTATTCCACACTATAGTGAAAATCCAGGTCTTTCATGTTCCAGTTATTAAAATGGGTAACTTCATCCATCAAAGTCTGTTGTTTTTCTGCCGTTAAGTCCTTCCCTAGCACCCTGATTACAATTATTACAATTATTTCAAGTTCATGTTTCCTATCTTCCCTTCGTGGTCAGAGCAATTCCCCCTTATTCTGCTTCTGGAGTCTGTTTTCCAGGTAGTATCCTTTGTCTTGAGCTTTGACATGGTCACACATTGTAAAGGTGTGTTGCCTTGTGCTTTTTCTATTTGGAATAAATACAAATTTTATATTCATCTTGCATTTCCTAGATGTGGTTGCAACACTGTTAGGTTTGTTTACAAGATAGTCCTACCACGATTCTCTATCATACTTTTAAATCAAAATATATCAATATGCAAAGGTTTAGCATCTGCGTGTACCTGGGAAATTAGGCCATGCAAAGAATGTCAATGCCCTTTTTGTATTCTACTTGTCTGCTAGAATCCTTGAATACCCTCTAGTAGAAATCTTCATATTATAGTAATAAATTTGATCAGACTTTCAGAGCTATTTATCATATGCTTCTTTATGCATGTGCCTGTTAATTCCACTTTTAAAAGCTTTTAGAAATTCCTTTTATCTGACAAAGAGGAGCCTCTTCCCTCATTTCAAAATGGCAAGAAGTTTTGAACTACAGAAATCTATATGACTCTTGTTGGTTTTCTGCTCAGAAATGAAGTGGCAGGAGATGGGACACTGAGCAAACCTCCCACCAGAGCTGTCACAAGCCGTAGCACTTGCTCTCCCGGCTTTGCCAGGACTCCCATGTGCATAAAGTCATTTCAAAGCATTAAATACATTCATTGTGAGCCAGCTCTTTCTGTACTGAATTTGACATTTAATACCATAATCTTACAAAGGAACATCATTCCGTAAGGCTCCCGAATGGGACCAAATCACGGCCAGATCCGGATCCGAGAGGCTGAGTTGCCCTCTGCCGTTAGCTGTCGGCTGAGCCCTGTTGTCTGGCATAAATACAGAATTTCCTCTTATTTATCACCCGCTTCCCTTAGCGCTGAAAGTAAAGCAGATCCCTTCTAAACGGAGAACGAAGAGGCTGCTCATGCTCGAGGGCAAGCTCAGGTCAAACAAGCATCCCAGGAGAGGTGGGAGGAGAGCACACAGCTCCCGCTGCGTCCCCACACCTGGCACAGCTCAGCCCTGCCTGGGTCACCTCAGCTTTGGAGGGACTGCTGTGGGTGCAGGGGGAAGAGATCTCCTTCCCCTGCTTGTCCCCAGCCTGTGGCATCTCTAAAAGGACTCCGCAGAATTTCCAAGGCTGATACCAAGTGCATGGAAGATGCAAATACGTTTGTTTTGCTTTGCTTTGCTTCGCCATGTCAAATTTATATGGCATTAGAGTTCAGATAGATAATTCTGGATTCTCTGAATGTCTGGGCAGTAAATTTATTGCATTATTATATTTGCTGATTCAATAAATACAGAACAATGTTTCTGATGACATTTCCCTGCTGCAGCAGGCCTTCCCTCTGCAGATCTTCTGGATCCTTCATCCTGCCTTACAAACCCCCTCTCTGCTATGTCTGAAAGTTTCTAAATTCTTCCTTGTTAGGAAAAAAAAAAAGCTATTTCCATTTTCTTGAGCATCTGGCCTCATCCCTGAGGCTTCTGCTTTGGAGGAAATGACTTAAACTTGACTTTTGCCTCAGCCTCCACTGCACTGATGGGATCCAGGCTATGGTGTATCTCTGCAGCAGCAGCACATACCAGCACTCAGGCCTGCAGACGCATCATTTTCCCAAACATGAATCATTTCCAATCAGGAAAACAGGTCTAGAAAAGAGGTATTTCAGTGCTCTCTATACTTAGCACTCTGTAGCATTAAAGGCAAGAAGCTCAGTGATGGTAACAAATACATATTTCCTCTGAAACCAGCTGCGTGTTGTGATAACATTGTTCATTCCAACCCAAACCGTTCTATGATTCTATGATTCCTCTTTGCTGTGAGTTTTCCCAGAGACCATTTTTACAGTGCAGGATCTTACTATGCAGGCATTTTATAAAACAACATCTTACGCATTCTTCATGCGATAACAGCCACGATAAATAAAGAAGGGTGTCACTGAACCAGAAAATTGAACCCACCTGTTTGTTCTTAGTCAATTCCAAAGCCACAAATCTAGCATCCTACTCAACAGCTACTCACTTTAAACAAACACATCTTGTTATTCAACAGCAGAGCATGTGACGGCACGGGGTCCACTGTACTGGGTCACATCTACAGTGTATTTGGGTCAGAATTCACGTACACCGAGGCTTCGTACCCCTCTGGAATTTCTTGCCAGCATTAGCTATTGCAGCATTGCTCATTTTTTTTAAGTCACAGAAATTTTAATTTCGGTTTTGGATCTTACTGAGATGCTGCTCTTTCAGCGAGGTGTATGCAAAATTGATCCAGGCAGATCTACCTTCATGCCACCTGTGGTTGGAGAAGTTTCCTGTAGTTGGGTTTGTTATCGCTAGTGTTGTCATTATATAAGAGAAGAAATCAGAAATACATGTCTAAAATCTCCATTCCATGTTCAACATTTTCTTTGACTTCTTTGTGGTGAACACCCTGTATTACTAAAATTATTCTTTTAAATTTTTTCTTAGACTGTTCCTTACCATTTAAATGGTTTTAAAGAGCTACAAAATGATTTAAGCGTGCTTCATTTTGAATGCATATAAGCTTGCAAGTCTGTGAACAACTTTTTTGAGCACAATTTTAAGTATATATCTCCTAAAATATAAAATATCTGAAATATTATGAACTTACGTAGTTTAATATTGTTAATAAATGGCTTTAAAGTATCTTGTGTTATCAGAAAATAAATGTTGCAGAGACGGCCTTAGTATTATGTAAGTCATTTTTTGGTGGTATACAAGTGAATCCTCTCTGTACATTGTATCTTATTTTAATTTTTCACAGTTGTGGGTTGCTGCCGTCTGGGAATTTCTGAAAACTCATTAAAAATTAAAACGTATTTGGCTTGTAGACAAAAGGACACATGCTAGCACAGATTAAGGGGTCTTGTAGGATGTGGTGGGAGAAAGGACTGGGTGACTCTTGCTCTTAGAGAAGTGAGGTGCAGCCTTCCAGGAAGGTAAGTGCGGTGCAGAGGGAGATGTTGGGAGAGAGAAGTTAGGGTGTAAGTGTGTTCCAGCCAGCAGAGAAAGAAGGGCAGCAGGGAGGGATTTTTCTGAAGGCACGGGTGAATTTGCATCAGATTTCCAAGTGGCGTTCAGGAACGGAAGGACAGCTTTGAACAGCACTGCTTGCTGCCTATGGTTCTGCTATGAAGAAAACTTCTGTTGTCTTTGCAAAATGGTTGTGTCCTCCCTGTGATTAATACACGACGGGTATTCAATGCATGATAGTCTGAAACACAAAGATTCGTGATGACAATAACTATGGTTAACTAATAAAAACAATTTTAGAGAATTATGGTAACAGAAGCCTTGAAGCATTCTGAGTCTTCCTTCCAGAAATTAATGTTGACATTTGCTTGGGCACGCTGAATTTTCCATGATGCTTACAGCAGAGAGAGTAGGAGGTTATCCCAGAAAGACTGGAAAAACTTCATGTCTTACTGGCAGTCTGAATATTCAACATTAGGATAAACTAGTAATTATGAGTAGCAGCAGTTCTTGGAGAGTTAATTTTATTTATACTGTTTACATGAGCTACTTAAAAATACCAGTGCCTTTATTTTTGTGTTAGTAGTGACAATTGTCATGTTGTGTTCTCATTGTCCTCTTCCAGGAGTTTACATTACCTTTAATATGCCCACTGTTGTCCACATGGGAGACATATTTCAGACAGATTTGTTCTGTCTTGCCGGTCTTCATACTTGTATTGAGACACCTCGGATTTTAGGTAGCTTTCTGAGCATTCTATATTGATGTAATTGTAGAACTGTTTTTAAATGCCCTTCTTTTAAATTGTGGAACAGATGAAACATACCCAGATATCCTAGGGACCAATTTTTAGTTTTGATTTGTAAAATTCAATAACTAGAGTTGATTTTTGTCCATATCCAAATTTTCCGAAACTTCTGTATTTTGGGGTTTTGAACAAAACGCAGTAATTTAACGCCAGCATTTTAGTAGAAAAAAAAACTTGGTTAAATTTGCTTTTTCAAAATCTATTCAAATGTTGACTGTGAAAATGCACAAAACAAAAGATCATTTGAACTGTCATCATTTGGTCTAAATCATCAGATTTCTTAGTGAAAGAGATTTTAGAAATAAAGTTCCTTTGTATAGGTTATTTGTAATCAGTCAGATCACGTCCTACTCTGGGCCAGCAACTTCCTTAGAAATCTTTGGGACACTGGCTTTCCTGGAACACAACGGGAATCCTTAGCGAATCCAGGCTAAAATGGGTGAAACAAATCTACGTCCCCTGACGCAGGGGTAGTTGGAAGCAACATGAATATATCTCCAGAGGATTTAGATAGCTCAGCAAGGCAACCCAATGAGAAGAACAAGCGCAGCTGGGTGATCAGGGTTTGGTTTGGGTTTGGTTCGTTGGGTAGCGCACCAACGGGAGCTGCTTCCTGCTGCTTGGTTCAATTCCTGTGCTACCTCCCGCCTTGGGCCACTCCGACTGCTTGCATCGCTGGGTGATGAATAAAGTCCGGGCATTGATTTCAGCTTAAAATAACTTTTTTTTTTTCTGGTGCTGATGAAAAAACCATTTGTCCAACTGCAGTGTAAAGGATTTAATTTGGGCTGGTAAGAAATGCAAGAGTTAGCTCGCCTGTGCAGCCTAGCAAGCCATTGGAAGATGAGAAGGAAGATGACAGTAAGCATTGCCATGGGAGAGCAAATTCTTTCAACCATATTTCTTGCTGGAAAAGTAGACTTGGATTTGTGAGCAATGGGGCTGCTCCTTGGGTATTCTCCCCACATCCACTGAGCGAGAACTTGTGTACGTTCTTTATAAATAAGCCTGATGACATGCAATGAAATCCCTGCCTCTTGTCATCCATCCCTCCCTGCAATGGGACCAGCCTGGCAGTCCCCCAAACCCGGACTGCCATTCCTGAAGGAAAGGTCACCATCACATTGGTGGGGGTTTTGGTCACCCAGAAACTCAGGGTTTGGGAATGGAGCCATAAGAACATTCTAGGCTTGCCAGTTCATTTAAAAAGAAAAGACATGGCTTTGACAGAGCATTGTGATGGGATCTGCTGTTTCCCCTGGCCTCAGGAGGCCCACAGACTTTTGGCAGGGTTTGTCCTGGCAGAGAACATGACAGTGAAAACAACACTACTGAACCCATTTATTTAAACTCCTACAGTGAAAGACCCAAAAGGTTATTTTTTGGGTAGCGTGGCAAACCCCAAATAGCAACACAAAAATATTTGCTATTTAAAAAGTTCCTACTCTTTTCTTGAACATCATCTTTGTTTTGCAGTCAGCATTTTGTGTTATATATCTAGTCTGTAAAATAGGTGTCAGTTTATGAATTGCCAACAAATCTTGTGCTCTTACTCCCGCTGCTCAGGCATTCTCACTGTAATTTCTGCTCAGTGCTCATACATAAAGAGCAAGTCAGCTTTTAACAGCTTTTAAGCTGTTACCCACTCTCTAAATCACCTGTTTGCCAACACAAAAGAAATCTAGAAGCTTCCTAACTTCAGAATAGCAAACATATTTCAGAATAAAATAAAAAAGCTTTTTGCACTGCTAGGATACCGTAGTATTGGTGACCACTGTGTCACCCATATAAAAATGTAGTGGGAGTGAGAGTGGGAAGCTCAGATGCTGATACCTGGTTCATTTTTGACAAGTACTGCCAAAAATGTCTCACCCCTGCAATGCAGGATGCAATAAGGACACTCAGGCTGCAAACTAACAGGAGACAAAAAATGAACCAAATGTACCGTTCTCAAGACTGAGATTTTCGATCATCCCCCAGAAATAGATTGATGTAAGAAGAATTGTTCTGAGACACCAAAAGATGCGACACAATCTGCTCTATGAACAGTTGTGCTTGAACAAAGCAGCTCTTCAGCTGACAGCTCCTTCTCCAGACAGCTTACTTAGAGGCCAGGTGGCCAAAGGGACACATGGTGGAAAGCAGTTTAGTAGGATGACTCCGCAGAAGGAAAAACTCGTCATTTGTATATGCTTGAAATGCCCGAGATTCAATTAATGGAATTAGTACATAACGCCTAGAGCATTTTGCCTGTTCTAAGCGGTGCTCAAGCTCGTTCTCACAGCTCCACTGCGAGGCGCAGGAGTAGGCTGCGGCGTGAGTCCTGACTCACCCATGGCTAATGCCTCTCCATCTCCCTTCCTGACGAGGGGTTTTGTCTATTGAATCAGTCTGTGCCACTCACTGTTCTGCACCCAGTCATCTTTCTGCCTCTCATCTCGCACCGTGGAGCGGTAGGAAGGGATAAGAGCAAAACCACAGGTAGGTATGGACTTGCAGGAGGTGCAGGAGAGGCGAGGTTTAACTCTTGTCATATGGGAAGTTGCCCGTAGGTTTAGATGGGAGAGAAACATTAGTTTTTATATCTAGCAGAAAAGGCAGCTTCCGAAGACCAAAGTATTTTTTAGGGTTTTTAAAATAAGCTCTAATGTAATATTTTCAAGTTCCAACTCCAGTGTTTCCCTATCAAAAAGCAGATGATTCAGCACTATTCTTAGTGACCACCACCACAAGTTAAAGAGTCTTGGGAAAACTCTAACACCATCTTCTGACTGCTCAGGGAAATGCAGTGACCAGTTTGTATTCAGACTTCGGAAGTCTCACACAGCTTTAAATATTTTCAATATCAAGACTTTGAATATTCAGTTGAAGCTTTATTAGTTTCAGTCGTTTGCCTTTGCAACTGATGTTAGCACTGATAGAGCAGCTTTTCTTACAGATTTCTGGCAAAGAATTCAGGACTTATCTTCCTTTTTAATGCCCTCAGTGCTGTGCTTGACTTCCCATCGGATTCACGGCAGGAGGTTTTGATGACACAATGCACACTTCGAGTAGCAATGAATTGCCATTAGTTTTCCTCGTATTTCTTTTGCCCTTAGTGTCTGTGGATCCTTGCTTCTTCCTCCAGTTTTGATGCCTGCATTATCAGTTAGTAAATATGGGGTTCTTTTCTGTTTGAGCATAAAGCTTGTTGTAAATGAGCTTTGCCAAAAAGTAAAATTGAGAGCTATACTCATACATCCCACTTGCTTTTTGTGTTTGGATTTGAGACCCAGTGTTGCAACCAGATGCTTAGTGCTCTGCGCTCACCATAAATGACAAGTGATTTTTGTTAATGCAGTACAATGAAACAATTGTTTTAGGCTGGCTAATATCATGTTGTACAATGCATGCCTTATCCACACAGCTAGAGCAGGAAGCAAATTAATAATTTATTTTCTTACTGACAGTCAAAACAGTATGAAATATATTTCTCCTGAATTTCTTCTCTCAACTTCTGATTAAAAAAAAAATTTCAAGGCCATAAATAGGGCAACCTCTCCATCCACATCAATCTCATCTGTCTCACTCACATCTAACCCCTTCATTTACCAGCACTGAGACAGATTTAAGGGGAGCCCCTTTGGGTCCTTAGTTAAACCCTTGGCCACGCAAGCAGCTGAATGTGTGTGGAGAAGCCAGTAAAGATCTGCAGGTGGCCAAATGCTACTGACGCATGCTGCACTCAGGAAGAGGTTTTCCATGTTTTCTGAGCCAGTGTTTCAAAGAGCAGTGGGCTACAGGAGGAAGAGCAAACAATGGAAAGTGTGCGGATAAAGGGGGCAAAAGCAGGTAGACTGCTCTCACTGTAGTGCCGTACAGCACCTCCCATGACTTGCGCTGTCGCAAAAAAGTGGAGATACAGAGGGAAGCCAGAGCTGCCGTTATGAGCTGCTCCTCAGTATCGATCACCAGTTTTGTGTGTCCCTACTAGGTGTTCTGGAGGATGGAAAATCAGCTCAGACAGGTGTAACTACAGCCTCAGCCGCAGCTGGAACGCTGAACACCGAGAAGAGGAACAATGGTGGTCCTCAGTGTGCGAACCCCACGGGCCACGGCGCGGGAGCTACAACACAGAGACAGAACGGCTTCAGAGCAGCAGAGGTAAGAGTACCATTGTGTTCCCTGATGCTCAGCATTACCTTCAACCAGGTCAAACTTATTTTTGTGACAATCATCTTCCTCACTGCAGTCAAACTGTACTTAATGCCTTGGGTTAGGAGAGAACGGCTGCACCACAGCCACAGCAGGACTGACCCTAGCGCTTCTGCCAATGCCTCGTGCCCGAATGGCCCCAGAATTGATCTTTTATTTGGCAATCGGAGTAACACAAACACTTGTTACAGCAAAAAACCCTAGGCTTATTTTTTTTCTCAGCCCACCTGTGGCATGTATTGTGCAAATTGTTTAAATTAATTATTTGAAAGGGAATGTGGTTTTCCTTAATTGCTGCTTTTCTTCAATTATGTGCACTGCACAAACTCTGGTTCATTCGAGGCTGGATACAAAGCCTGGAAAAGTCAATGGGAGTCTTTTCAGTAACTTCAGTAGGCTTTGGATCAGATCCTCCCCCAGTCTCCACATCACCTGTACTTTGCAGAAGGATCACTCAGTGTAACAGCAATGTACGAACACCCGAGGCTTTGGGGCTAAACCAAAGCCCAAACTCCTCCTGTTCGAGCTGCCTACCTGCCTGTCTCTCCTGGGTTTCCACCCACTGCCCTGTTTGTGTAGCGGCTGCTGAGCTCTGCAGATTAAAGGAATACAAACCCTACGGTTGGTTTCCTGCTTCCTCGGTTTCTCAGATGGGAAGACCTCTGAGCACGGTGTGTGGTGGAACAGCCACTCTGTAAGAAACTGTAACCTCGTAGGATCACATCCTTGAGAGAGGCAAATTGAAACCCAGGGGGGCTGAGCAAATGGAAAAGGGAATTTGGATTGAACTTCACCCTGCATTTGCTAACAAACAACACGTTGGTACATTTATTTGATACCTTCACTGTTATTCTCTTCTGTAGTGCTGTAGTACAGAAAGATTGGGAAGTGGTGGAGTCACCATCCCTGGAGGGGGTCAAGAAACGTGTAGATGTGGTGCTGAGGGACATGGGTTAGTGGGTTGGGTGGTGTGGGTTGATGGTTTGACTTGATGATCCTTGAGGTCTTTTCCAACCTTCATGATTCTATGATTCCCTGGTGGCATGGATCCTGCCGTATCCTTCCACAAGACACTGCAGCCCCAGGTGTATAGGGGCACGTTCTGTAGCAGCATGACATCTAGAGCAACGGGTTTGCTGTAAATGAAAAGCATAAATGCCTGTCACAGCCACTAGCCCACAGAGAAAAAGGAATTTGTCAGGTTGGATATGGCTGAACATAACCAGTTAATCCAATTTGAAAAAGACTTGGCCACACCTGAGAATTATAGGGTATACCTGACATATGGTTGGAGGCGATTGTTTGCCTAATTTTGTAAGTGACTGAAAAATTACTTGTGTATTTGGACTTGCTAGGAAGTGTGGGCAAATTCCCACAGCATAGTAATAATGTGAGTGTTGGCTGCAATGGGACTACTCAATGGCATGTGGGTTCCTGCCCTGAGGCCCTGTGGCTTTGAAGGTGTCCTCTTGCCTTTTTCAAGCTGAGATACATTCAGTAATCTGTACCTGTACCATTGCAACCCAGTGCTAAGAAAATTTCTGATGATAAGTAGGACTTTGACATTATTCTGTGCGTCTAATGCAGGTGTCTAAGAAAGGAAGGTGATTCATCTGAACTTACAGTCGAAAAATAAATGTATTTTCCTGCAGTGAAGGTGCAGTATCTCTGTTAGGCTCCAGCTTTGGTTTGCCATTCTGAAGCTCTGTTTTTCCCCTTTTCTCAGGCATCAAGCTCTAAAGCATCCTACTGCCTTAACCCTGCCATCATGACAGGGTAGTTAGTGGTGCTGAGAGGGAAAGGGTTTGACACAGGCTGTGTCTGGAAAATTTTAGTATCCTCTCATGAGGGTCATGTCAAAACAACCTGGAAGTAAAATATGCTGCTGCTGAAAGGTCCTAACGCCACTGAACGCAATATAGTGGTCAAGCACCCCAAAAGCAAAGGCGGTACCCAGATGATGTCACGGGCTGACAATAACCTGGTTTCACTTTCATGGTATGTGTAGACCTTGGAGAGTCCTTGTGTGAACAGGAGCATTGGGGGAGTCAACGGGAGTCAACAGCAAAGGAGCAGGTGCACCCAGGCTGCAGAAGTGCCCAGTAATGCACTCCGGCAGATGGGGTGCCCAGTTTTTGCCGTCAGATAAACATGTACCTTCCACTCCTGCCAGCAGAAGTTTACCAGCCACTATTCCACCTGGTATTGTTACTGTGTAAATGATGCCTAATTTACTTGGCATTCTTTACACTTGCAAATTGTCTCATGAAACACTGGGGAGGCAATGATCAAACCCACCTAACTCAGCTCCGTGTCTCTCAGCCCGTTTCTGAGTGTCCCCTGCTAGACCTATCCGCTTTACTGTGCAGTGCACTGCGTTGCTTATGGCAACAAGCAGAAAGGCTAGGAGATGGAAGTGGATAAATTTAAATTAGGGATGCACTTGCATGCCTCAGGCTGACTTTTTTGAATATTTGGAGATAATCTGATGAAGCTCTGACAGGTGTATCTTGGACTCGGGTCTTATATGCAGGCAGAACTGTTATTTTGAAAACATATTTCCACTTAAGAAACAAAATAAAGTAGAGAAAATTCTGTCCCAGGCTAGTCACGCGTAAATCCCAGTGACATCAAAAAAGGAACCTCTAATTCCCACTTCTGGACTGAAACCAGATTTATTTTCTCTGCTTTTAGAATATACACGTGCAGAGATGATGATGATAGGCAGGACAGTTGATCCAAAGTCCTCTGACACCCACAGCCTCTGTAGCAGTTACACAAGCTTGCATCCACGCTGAATGACAGTTGTTCCACACCACAGGGCTGTGTGAAGACTGCTGGAGGCATTCTGGTTATTAAGTAGAACTGTTTTCATAAAGTGGGAGGCAATTGCCAATGAGTCTCTGTGCTGTCAGGGTAGAACTCACTGTACTGTTTAAAACTTTCACAGAGCAAACGGAACACACAGAAAACGTCTGCGAAAGAAGTCACCATTAATGTTACAAAAAGCATCAGACAAAGTGACAGAAGGAAAACAAAGAATTGTGTCAACTAACGAAGCAAAGTGCAAGTGAGGATGGACCTAGCAATGCTTCGCTGCACTTTCAGTGTCACCGGTTGCTGAAGATACGAAGATCCCAGATGTTCCATGTTGAACACAGCAGGCAGCTGCTGCTGAGTGCCTTCAGAAACGTGTCGTGTAGAAAGCAGCTGCAGAGACTGCAGGATGTTCAGGTGGTATTTGTCTAAAGCAGTGGCACTGCGCGGACGTACACCAAAATTTGTGCCATTTGGTTTTTACTAAGTCTCACGTTCTCTCCTTGCGTGTGTTCTGTTCTGCATTGCTATTAGGATGAGGCTGAATGATGAGAGGGACAGTTGGTTGCAATTTAAAACAGGAAATGAACAAATGAATCTTCATTTTCAGTAGTAAGGGGTTTTGAGTGTGGACATGCAAACCCACGGAGTTCATTTGAAGTCTCACTTTCACAAAACTCAAACCCAGAGATCTCAGAAAGAGACGCACAGGTGGCTTCCTCTAAATCTCTTTTAAACTATATCTATCAGTTAAATGTAGTTAAGTCATCTAGTGGCCTTTTTATATACTACCCTTTTAAGTACTTAGGTTTAAATTATTTTCTGTATTGACAGAATTTAGATCTTAAAAACAGTAACTTTCGTATTGATCAACCTTACTTGAAGTTCCTAGCCTTAGCTAGCAGGTAGGGTTCTGGCTGCTGGGTTAATTTACACATGCCTCTTTAATTATGTTGAGGCCAGACTGACTTGGAAAAAAATTATAATTAAAATTACACGAAAATAACCCCAATTCTTAAAACCATCTTCCAATGACAACTCCAAAAAATTAAGTTTATTTGATCAGATATAGTTGATTTGCCATGCAGAACTTATTTAATTGCATTGTAATCATCCTGGTATCCCAGTACTCCATATTTATCAGAAATATGCAGCTAAAAGGTATATAAATGTGCAGTGCAGTAAAAACCAGGGATTAATTCAACATGTTATTTCAATATAGAAGTAATAATACATATTCTCTGTGAGCTGGTATGACTGTGAGGATAAAAGAGGTAAATTTATTTGCCTCCCCATCAGACATATATGAGTATCCTTAGAGGGCCATTTAAAATGACTATGCAGAAGTTGTTCGTAACAAACAGATGGCATTGGGAAGAAAATCCATGTATGAACTGCAAGAAGTCCTTTTTACACATAAGTAAATAAAATTGTGGGACTCAATCCTAATTTATTCCATATTAGGACAATTTTAATAACTTGCTGCTAGGTGTGTGAGTACTGAATACTTTTCTTGGAGTACAACAAGTCTGTGCAATGGGGAATTGTTTATTAATTATTCCGACAAAAAGGCGAGCTGAAATCCAGAGTCAGTGCGGGATTTTTGCATACAGCAGCACACATACAAGAAATATTTTTTTTTAAATGTCCTAAAAAGGAGCAGAGAGCTTGTATTAAGATTTCTGCAGGTCAGTGTGTTATCTGGCAAGTCATCTTGAGCTGCTCATTTCCGTAGAAAAACTGAAACATATTGAAAATAGTGTTGTACGGGTAAGGCTACAGCAGTCTGCGCGTGTCCTTCAAGCCTGTGGCTCTCTGCCAACTTGATGGCAACGTTATAGGACAGGAAGGGACTTGACTCACTGTAACAATAAACAGTGGCTGCAGCAGCTCAGCAATATTCATTTAGAAATGGATAGCCATTGCTGGTGCACCACCCTAACTGAAAGCATGCATTCAGCATCCTGCACTATCTGTGTAGGGCAGAAATGAACCCTTTCAGGTCTGTGCCAGGCTTGGAGCCATTTCTGTTTCAAAGGATTTACCAGCAGAGAGAAAGCAGTGTAAACCCATATGATATAGGAAAGCAACTAACGATGCTGGTGTGTCTAAGGATAGAGGAGATTTTGAAGGAAGACAAAAAGGAAGGTTCATTGTGTAAGAAACTGTTCCACAGATAGTTGTCTTGGATGGATACCACGTTAGTGTGAGCAGATAAAAGAGCAAAGGAGTCCTAGCTATGAGATTATTTACTAGCTAAGACATCATTTTGTAATGATGTGCTGTGCAGGTGCATCTGATGGCCTAGGTCCCACACCAGAAGAAAGCCTGCAATGCTGCACAGCTCACTGGTGCGAGAAACAGCCCTGCCTGCGTGTAAGCACTCAGCAGGGAGGCAGGTTTTGAGTCTCATATTCAGAGCGTGAGGTGTGACAGGATGGTTAGCAGGAGATGGCCTTGGTACGTAACAATCCAGGCAATACTAGAGAACTCGCTTATGTTGACCAAATGCCCCGTCAGGGTGGCAGCTGCGGAGTCCTGAAGGCTGG
Organism: Pterocles gutturalis; assembly: GCF_000699245.1. Lineage (NCBI taxonomy): Eukaryota > Metazoa > Chordata > Aves > Pterocliformes > Pteroclidae > Pterocles > Pterocles gutturalis. The sequence continues at coordinate 23,248 of NW_010101113.1, forward strand.
CTGACCTGGGTGACTCCTCTGTCTGCTCATGATAACTTTCCCGAGGTACTTCAAGATCCCACAAACCTGTTTCTATCCTGAAACTCAAATTTAGGGCATTCAAAGCCTGGATGCAACTTCTGTGTTACAAACCATGTCTAGTTACAAGCAAATTTATAAACTCTTCTCATGTAACACGTTACTGTTCTTAGTCATTAGGTGGTGACTGAAAAGAAATGACATGGTGGCTTAGGTGGCTTCTTAGTTCTTGATGCATGAGCTTCAGTAAGAGCGTGTTGCAGAGATGTGGATCCTGCCTATGTATACAGATAAGCTTATACTTAACGTTTGCTTTACTTTCCTTCTACTAGAGAAAACCACCAGTAAAAACAATCCATTTTTAAATGAAGCAATATACCACTCTGCATAATTAGTGGTGACAGAATCTAGTCTATACTGCTTAAGACAATTTAAAGTACTAAAAATAGAGTCCTGTGCTGGTTCTAGTGGAAGAAGCAAGCTCAAGGAATCATCTGGACATCACTCTAGGTGGCCTTCCTAGGAGTGAGGAGTCTCATTTACAGGGTCAGTTCTTCGAGTAGCATCTTTCAAATATAAATGGCTCAAATACAAGAAATAAAATAACCACGTCAGAAGACAGTTTTAGATAAAGGACATGCGGACTTCTCTGTTTTCTTGTATGACAGGATTCTTGAAATGTGATTTTCCCCCAAAAGATATTATGCCACTTAATTTGTTCAACATCCCTTGGCCACACAGGAGGATTTCTAAAGCTGCAATGAAACAACACACTTTCTTCTGAAGTGATTGGCCAACATCAGTTGAGTTTTTCTGATTTACCTGAGTTCAGGTTTTAAACAGAAACAAACTTACTTGCTCATGTTTCCCCAATTCCAACACAGCACATAGGATTTTCCTCTGGTGTGTATATACTTCGTGGTGGGTTGACCCCGGCTGGATGCCAGGTGCCCACCAAAGTCACTCTGTCACTCCCCTCCTCAGCTGGACAGGGGAGAGAAAATACAATGAAAGGCTTGTGGGTCAAGATAAGGACAGGGAGATCATTCACCAGTTACCGTCATGGGCAAAACAGACTCGACTTTGGAAAAATTAATTTAATTTATTGTCAATCAAAT
>NW_010101114.1:0-12922 GCF_000699245.1 Pterocles gutturalis
CTGGTGCGGGCTGGGACGCCCCTGCAGCCTCTCCCAGCGCAAGGTTGTGTTTGTCTCGACATCGCGCTGAAGTGTTCCTGCCGTCACTCCGCCGCGCTCACGGCTGGTGATGCTGTTCCCTGTTGGGTCTTGACGCGTCCTCGAAATATCCCTGTCCTGTCGTGATGGTCGTCGTGGCGCAGCCGCACTTCATTTATATCACGAGATCCTGGTGGTGACCACCGCGAAGGAAAGGACGCTGGGAAGGCATCGAGGTAGCTGTCTGCTCTGTTACAGGATCTCTGAATGCCACTACCTGGGACAACTCTGTGTGGCAGCAGGGCTTCGCTTTCGGGGTATTTCAGCATTTTGCATGAAGAGGTTTCTGTCTGGCCTGCCTGCCGTCCCGTCCAGGATGGGTCGGTCTTCACTCCCACCTTTGTTGGCGCACCAAAGGTGCTGCTTTTGTCTGTGCTGAAGCGTTACTTTGGCCTGTTATGGGGCTGATGTGATGCTACTCTGGCACGCTGCACCACGGTGCTGGTGTGCGCACGGGTCTCAGTCTTGGCGACATCCAGGAGCCATCACTGTCTCACAGATGGGGTTTGAACTGCAGAGTGTCTCTGCTGTGACACTGGAGCAGCGTGTGATCAGGGCACTGATTTCCCTGAGCAGTGCAGGAGGTGCTTGTCCTCTTAAATTTTTGCTCTCTCAGGTCCGTAGCTTACAGGATGAATCCATTTCCATCTGTACCGCTTTCCTCTGCCTACAGCTGCTGTCTGCAGAAAACTGACCCGTGTCAAGTAGTATGGACAAGGCAAAGGAATGTGGATCACTTCTCTCACTGAGTCTGAAACATGTGTTACACCTGCTCAGGAAGACACGGTGGTTATTAAAGTAGTGACGTTGGAGAGGGAAATCTTCTTTTTCCTCACTTACTTGCAAGAGTGGTTTCAGCCTGGAGGGTTTTCTCTGGCAGTTCTCCGGACAAACACGATTGGCCTTGCAGGGAAAAAGCTTTGTCAATGCAGAAAGCTCGTGCTCTGCCTCTGCCTGTGTTTTCTGAAACATGGCTGTTGCGTTGTCCCATGTGCTCAAAAACTTGAGTCCAGAATTAAGGAGGGAGTGCTGGAGTCATCCGGAAGTACAAACATGGCAGTGAGTGGTTGGTCAGCTTCTGTGTCAGTTTTGAGAGGAAGGTTACTCTGGTGCCTGAGAGCAGAGACTAGTGGAAGGAAAGCAGCTGCAGGGAAACTTGAAGTGAGATTAAAGAAGTTTAATCTCCCTTTTTCCTGCCGTGGCTAAATGGTCCGGGGACGGAGGAGAGATTTTCCAGCATCGTGCTGCACTGTCCAAATAAATGGAGTTCACCACTGTGGCCTTTCCTGGTGACCAAAGCTGTCATGAGCATCTACACCGTGGCCAAGAACCATTCCTGGTCCGGAGATACCCGGCAGCGCCTTGGTGTCGCTGCTGTCTTTCTGACGCAGGGAATGCTGTTGCGTTTTCAGCTTCTTGTGTGACATTCGGATTCGAAGTGTCAGACTACAGCTGCCTCACCTTCGAACGAGAGACCTCCACACCACGTGGCACCGGCAGTCAGTGTAATCAGGAGTATTCTCTCTGTCGTCATCTGCGTATTTAATCCAGACCCGCCTTTCTCGCCTGCCTCTTTGGCTTTGAACTCCTGCTTCTGTGGCCTTCTGGGTTTGTAAATAGTCTGAGGGATCACTCAGTTTCACATGTTTAAGTTTGGGTGTGGAATGGGCCATTTTCTTTGTGTGTCACTTGTTTCTTCTTTTCTCGGCCTAAACACAGCCGTGCTGGGTATCTTACACCGCAGTTCCCACTCGCTCTGATGGTACCATACTGCTTCGGGGAAATAAACTCGCAGTCAGTTACGGAGTTGTCATCCTGTCATACTGACTATTACTCTTCATTTCAGCGCCTGGTCATTAATACAAGATCTCCTTGCTCCTGAAGTATTCTTGACATCTTTTCAAGCCAGCCCATCCACTGCTGACAGTTTCAGTCTCTGTGTTCAAAGCCCTCTGCCTGCAGCTCCTGTTGATCCCCGTGCGAAGGAGGCGCAGTCAATACAGAGATCATTGTCTCGGGAGAGTTCTGCAGACTGCTCCAGACTAGAGGGAGAAGGTGTAGACCACACCCTTGTCCTTTCCATGGGACTGGGGCTGTTTGCTGGGAAGGATTTATCCAAGAGGGATAAAATCACACTCCCACAAGGCCCAACAAAGGGGCATTGACGCTTTCCCTGGTTATGAAGCCGTTTCCCGGTATGGCCATCCTCAAAATGGAGGCTGTCTGGATCCTTGCTGTCCCTTTCTCCTCTCGCTGTCCCGTGAACTCCTCCCTTTCCTGTTAGTGTGTGCGGTCACCGGGCTATGCCTGCAGCCAGACACTGTGGTCTCGGCTGGGTTATCTGGCTGCAGGTGACCAGGCGCTTGGCAGCGCACAGCCTGTGCTCCAGCTGACCAGAGCATCCTCTTGTCAACGGTTCTGGTAGAGGAAGGAGCAGGAATTCCACAGCTGCCTCCCAGGTCCCTCCCCTTCCTCCCTCTTGGTCCTTCTCTGGTGTGGGAATATCTTCTGCTCCCTTCCAGGCCAGCCGTTCTCGTGGTGGTAATTATACCTGGAAAGCATCTGCCTCTCTGTTGTTATGAACTTACAGTGTACGTGTTAATTCCTGAAGGCCCTGACTCGGAACCCAGAGCCAGGGGGGGCTTTTTTGGTGTATTTATTGTGAGGTGATACATTTTGATGTGAAGCTGTACTGTGCTTTCGTAAATAAGTTGAGGGAGGGTTGTGCTGAAGCCTTGCAGATGTCCTGGCTCCCACTGAGGGAGTGGGGAGTGATGGTGCACGGCTGAGGATCCTAAAAAGGTGTCGTTGGTGACCAGGGGACTGACACTATGGTTTTCTCCCACAGTCGGATGCTCTCGGTCACCCAGTGGCCCTGGTTAACTGCCTGCTTGCTCCCCACCTAGGCTGGCCTTGATGAGCAGCGTTTCCGTGCGCAGCAGCCCCAGGAGCAGCAGATGTTCTGGGTTGGTTCCCAGGTCTCAGCCCTTTCTGCTGCCTGAGCTCCTGCCCGAGCACCGAAGGCCAGGAAGCAGGTGCCTGTTCTCAGTGTCTGCCTGCCTCACCCGTGCCACTCGCCATCCTACCAGACTCCTTCGCTGCCTGCTCAGCAGTACATTTCTTTGCTCGCTCCTCTGAGTCTGCTGGATGCGGTGAGGCATTAGGGAGAAGCCAGCGCATTGTGTCCGGCTCGTGTGTTGCCTCTCCGCAGAGTGGGTCAGTTCATAGACGCTGCGCTCAGACGAGCGTGGTGTGTGTGTGTGATCAGGAGAATGGCTCGGGGTCAGGGTCCTTCCTTTACATGAAGGCATAAGCCGTAAGGATCTGAGATCTTAAACTGGTGAGAGGATAAATAATTAGTGGAGTGCTGAAGATAAAAGAGAGAAAATGGAAACACCAGGGTATGCAGTTAGAGACTGAGGGGATGGCGATGGACCGGAGGAGAGGAGGCCGGGAGGAGCTGCTCAGTGCCTTGACTGGAGCTCTTTGTGCACAGCTCAGTTCCTCCTGCTGCCCTGGGTGGGTTTTGTTAACTTCTGCTTTGAAATGAAATCACCTGCATTTGCTGGTGGGGTTAAGTGGCGGGAGGTGTGTTACATTTTTCAGAAGAGATGTCTCAGCTGTCTTTTTCTCTTTTCTTGCAGGCCTCGGTTGGCAGGCAGAGTCCGAGGGTGGTGCCGTACCCAGCCCACAGCCTGTGTCCTGGGGAGCCTGGCCTTCAGAGCGCAGCAGGTAGCCGGGGTTCCAGCATGGTTCTGTTTGTTGGTCTGGTTTCTAGAGGAAACAATGCTCCTGTCATCAGCCTGTCCCCTTCTCCTTCCAACATCTTCTGAACCTGTAGACTGATTCCTGTGCTGTTTGACAGAGGAGGAAAGTCTTAACGATGCCAAAGCTCCTGCGAGTGTCCATTTGCCTGTTCTTGCAAAAAGGGGCAATTATCCTCAAAAAGCCTCAGGTGGAGGAAAGGCTGCAGTTTGCATTCACGTGTTACGACACTAGTGAATCCAGTCAGGAGAGAGAGACAAATTCTCAGAAAACCTTCAGATTCAGCTTTGGGTTTGAATGTGCAGAGATGCAGGCTTTGCAGCTTAGCGCTCACAGAGTGACTTCTCTAGGTGGTGTGCCCCAGCCCCTCTCGCTCCTCTCTGCCTGATCTCCTCCTCTGGCCTGTTGCGGCTGCACGCACACAAGAGGGTCGTCCCATGCTTTGTTGCATCTGAGTGTTTGGCCCGGGGTGGTGCTAGTATCCAACTTCTCATCCCTGCAGTTGTGTCAATGGGCTCAGCGGATCATCGACTGAACCTCGCAGAGATCCTTTCACAGAACTATGGTATACGGGAGGAAAGGGAAGAAGAAGATGATACTCAGGAGAAGCAGAAATCTTTAGAAGAGCTGGAGAAGGGTTTCAGTGCCTCTCAGGTAAAGCCAGCAAGGGAGGGGAAGGGAAATTAACTGCTGGATTTTCTTGCGTGCTCTGATAGTTCTGGTACCAAAGATCTTTGTGAGAAGCTCTGACTTGGTCAGCTGTATTTAGGTCCACCCATCAGTGAGTCTCAGGTTTGAATTTGGATAGGAGGGAGTTGGTTGACAACCAAGGTGACAGGCATACATTCTGGAGTCTCCCTCTGCCGAGTAGCCCCTCTGATGAGGTGATCTTTGCTCACCGTGCTGGAGAGCTGTCAGCTGCTGGGTGTACGTGCCATGTCCGTTCCCCAGTGGAGGAACCACAAAGACGAGAGGACGTGGTCCTCCCGTGGGTGGTCCCACACAGAGCGTGTTCTTGGTGACGGAGACTGTCTCTTCAGGTCAGGCACAGGACTGATTGCCTCCTTCGCTCCCCAGCGTTACCGAGGCAGCTCAGAGCCCTCAAAAGAGCAGAGGTGCCTTGCCTGCCCCTGCACATCTCTGTGCTCGCTGCAGCTGGTGTTGTTCTTGGTGGTTGTTGCATTCCTGATGAAGCTTTGTCCTCCTCTTGCTCAGAGCAGTGAAATGCCATTTGAGGAGCTGCTTGCACTTTATGGCTATGAGGCGTCAGATCCCATCTCGGAGCAGGACAGTGAGAGCAATGACATCACTCCAACTCTCCCAGATATGACTCTGGATAAGGTGAGAGCTGCTCTCTGCTCAGGTGTGTGCGATTAGCCTGTGCTGTGGGTTGCTGTGCTGCCTTGGAGCTTGGGACGCCTGGGGGGTTTGACTAATGCCGGGGGAAGGGGCTTGCCTGGGTCTGATGTCCCGTGTTTGCTCTGGGTGGAACTCTACAGACAGGGCCGCTTGCTTGTCTTCTCTCTGGCTTCCATAACAAGCCACTCTTGGCCCTTGTAGAAGTGCTTCTACGAAAGATAATCTCGGGGTGGTGGGGAGCAGGTGAGAGAATCTGTCTTTGGAGAAGCTGTGGGAGGGTGAGGAGATCTGTGGATGTGGCCACCTTTGGCCAGAAGTGCTTTACTTTAGGCCTCACCCCCCCGCATGTATTTTTTTTTTTTTAATTAAAATATTTTTCACTTTCTTGTTGTTGTTAAAAGGAACAAATAGCGAAGGATTTGCTTTCAGGGGAAGAAGAGGAGGAGACACAGTCTTCAGCTGATGATCTGACTCCATCCGTCACATCCCACGATGCATCGGACCTGTTCCCAAACCAGCCTGGTTGTAGGTGTCCCTGATTTCTAAGGAATTGATTTTCTCTTAGATGTGGTGTGCGGAATAGGGCAACAGTGTTTTTCTTTGTTTTGTCACTAAGTTGCTGACATCAGGCTTTCTGATTTCCTTCTGGGTGCTGCAAATACACCTGAGTGCCGATGGTGTTACTGAGCATTGTTTAGGACGTGAGAGCGTGTACGGGAGCAGTGGGCTGAGGGGAAGGAGGCTGTAGCTCAGAACATTGGGGAAGTGAGAGCTGTTTGCTACTTGCTGTAATCACAGTCTGAAAGATCAGTGCCTGGTCTGACATCTCTAGAAGTGAATAAATTCGGTAGCACTCGTGGTGTGATATATTGTGGCAGTTCCTAAATATCGGAACACGCAGGAAGCCAAAGGGCATGAGAGAGACCCAGCATGAAGTGATCTTACTCCTTCTGCTGGCCTGCAAAACGAGGGAGCCCGAGCGCCCTGGGTTGGTCAGCACCAGCCGTGTGGCAAGCATGCAAATTCTTGTATTTAAAAGGAGAAAATTAAAATATGGGTAAGTTGTAACTGAGGAGTATGCTGAAACTAGCTGTAGGACAGAAAATGAAGGGAAGGAGAGGGAACACAGAGTAACAGAAAAAAACCCCAAACATGTAGTAATTACAAATCTTTTCCTTTCCCACAAAGCAAACAACTTCCTTGCTGATGAAGACAAAGAGCCCTGTTCATCTCCGTGTGCTTCCTCCATGGCTGAGGATTCAGAGGAGGATTCCATCCCACCCAACGAGTGTAAGAAGGTAAATGATCTCAGTGCTAATACAATGCGCCTGAGTCTGAGGAAAGCACAACAACAAAGTGCTGTGATACTTCCCCAAGAAGTTTTATTTCTTTTATTTTCTTTTGCTCAGCGTCTTGAGTTTTGTGGAAGGCACTGTCAGATATGGGTTACAAGAGGCTCCACGTTTCTTTATCTCAACCCTTAGCTGTCTGCCATCTATCTTTAACATTAAAACTACATAAATGCCTAAGGTCCCTGAAGTATCATCTGGCTGGTTTAGTTACCCTATAAAACAGCCAGGGTTCCCTAGAAGTAATAGTGACAGTGGGGACTACCATATATAAATCGCCCTTGTGGTGTTGTAGTCCCTAAATCACGAAGCGCACCTCGGTGCCTACGTGGAGCGTTTCTGTTTCAATTCACCCACCTCTCTGTGGTGATGTTTCAGGAGATCATGGTTGGACCCCAGTACCAAGCCACTGTTCCCATCCTCTACTTCAACAGGCACGGTGAGAAAGGTAAGGCGCCTGCTCAGTGTCCTGCCCGGCCGTCCGCAGGGGCCCTGGTTCTCCAGCCCTGCTGTATGGCTCTAGTACAGAGGGTGCTAATGTTTTTATCTGAATAGAGAAATCTCAGTACTTGTGATTATTTTTTATTGCAGTCTTTCTTCTTGCTTTCCTCTGTGCTGGTATTTTACTAAACATGGCTCTGCATTGCTGTGTGCCATGTTCTCATGGACTTAGAGCTGTGAAAGCCGAAAGGGGCAGGAATCCCTCAGCGATGCAGCGTGCTCCTGCTGTTCCGTGTGGCTGGAGCAGCTCATGGAGGAGCACTACGAGCTATCACAGAGGGGACAGCCTTGCAGCTGCTTAGTTTTGTGTCTGGGACGGGGGGAGGGTCTAGAGCCTGGGCCGGGGGTGTAGCTCAAAGCTGCCTTCGCCCCCCACTCCTTTTGTTTACTGTGTGCTGAACAGACACCTTAGAACCTACAATTTTTTAGTTGCCAGGATTAATAAATCAAAGCAACAATCTTTGAGAACATGGTAACAAAAACCTTGTCAACCAGCCCTTCTGAAGAAGCAGAAGCAAGCTGAGCCTGTGCTTAGGGCTCGAAAAGAGGTATAAAGAGTATGAAGCTTATCTGCCACAAAAATGGGGAGGGAAAGTGCAGTACCTTCACACAGATGGCTGTCATCTCTAGTGCCAGGCTGGAATGCCAAGCAAAGATTTCCTCCCTCCTCCTGTCTCTCCCATGCACATACACACCCTTTCTTAAAAGCAGCAGAATTCTCTGTTTGGTTGGCTTATTTCAGTACTTTTTCTGTTAGCCTACGAGAACGAGGACCAGCTGCTTTGGGACCCAAACGTACTGTCTGAGAGAGAGGTTGAAGAGTTCCTGTACCGTGCGGTGAAGCGGCGATGGGACGAGCTCTCTAGCAGCAGCCTGCCAGAGGGAGAGGTGGTGAAGGACAACGAACAGGTAAGCGTGGGGGCTCCTCGCAGCCCGCAGGTGCTCTGGTGGTGCTGGCGTAATGGTGCAGCATCTCCTACAGAGATCCTGAGCGAGGGATCCCCTTGAAAGAGAATGAGACCTGACCTCAGTGATCCTCTGCTCCTGCTTCGTGGATAAGTGAGGGCTGCTGCTTTGAATCCAGCACAGGATCAACCGTTTGGCTAAGAAACTTCAGAGGAGTTGTGTTTCCTCTAAGCTAGCCAGGTTAGATTCTCGCAGTAGGTCTGCAGGAACATGGAGGCACACCTGCAATCCGCAGAGCTGCTGGTAGAACTGCATCTTTTCAGCGACAGGGTTCGTAATCCAGTGCCTTGAAAAATGGAATAGTCTATGCTGACGGTCAAGCTGGGGTTAGTGGCAAAGTGGGTCCTGGGAAAAATAAGTTTTATGAAACAAATGTGAGTCATGAGCAGGTTGGTTTGTGGTGTGTTGCTCAGGTCCATGCTGTCAGTAATTTTCTCTGGTTTCCTAGGCTTTGTATGAACTGGTTAAATGCAACTTCAATGCAGAAGAGGCACTGCGGAGGTTACGGTTCAATGTGAAGGTTATCAGAGGTGAGAACCTCCCGTATTGCGTTCTGCCCCAAACATCGAGGCACGTGTAACTCTTTCTAGATTCTGGACATCTCCTCCAATTCCTCTTTCTGCTGTAGATGAGCTTTGTGCCTGGAGCGAGGAAGAATGTAGAAATTTTGAACATGGCTTCAGGGTCCATGGGAAGAACTTTCATCTTATCCAAGCGAACAAGGTAAGGACGCTCCCCCTGCACCCCGCTGGGAGAAGGGGAGGGAGGCACGTGCGCTTGCATCAGAGGTACGTGTTGAGCCTTGGCTAACGCAGGAAGTTCAGGACTGCTGAGTTCCCATCCCAGGCTTTGTGTTGACTCATGCTCGCAGGTGATGGGCTGTTCACTGCCCTGCTCTGCCTTATTTTGCAGGTGGGAGAAGTCACAACACTGACCTGCATGAGTGATGTCAGTTAATTACTGATTAGCCCTTTTCTGGAGTCTCAAAAGTTCTTTCCAAACTCTCAGCCCTTGCAGTACTTCTGTGAATGAGTGAGTTGAGCGTGTGGATGTTTTGTAAAGTCCCCTGGGGTCCTCTAGAATGAAAGGTGCTGTTGTAGGGAGAGCTGGGCCCCGGGACATAACGCTGCTGTGCTGCGAGTTGGCAGAACCAGAGAGTCCAGTTCTACTGCTGATTAATCGTGGGCATGTTGATGCTGGCCAGTGAAAATGGATGCAGGTTTGGTCTCTTGATGTTAAGCGTGCCACTGAAAGCGCAGGAAAGTCCTGCGCAGGTGTACGGTGTGTGAACCCACACCGGGGTCTGCAGGAACAATTGCACACTGTGGGGAGCTCTTTCTCTGGCCAATTACCGCCTTGGAAACCTCAGTACGTGCTTCTGTTCCGCAGCGCAGGTGTGTCCATAGCAATGTCAATTACAGCAATGCACTTAATGTTCTGTGCTGATTACATGGGAGAACAGTCGTTGCTCCGTGAGATGCAGCTTGATGCCGGGCGCTCTGACTGGGATGTTTCTCCTCAGGTCCGCACCCGGTCAGTGGGCGAGTGTGTGGAGTATTACTACATGTGGAAAAAATCAGAACGCTATGACTACTTCACTCAGCAGACTCGTTTAGGAAGGAAGAAGTACGTCTTCCACCCTGGAGCCACGTGCGTGGAATATTCTCACACTACAATTAGTAATATTAACCTCCCCGTGAAGATCCCTGCTGCAAAGCACCTCTGCTTAAAGGACGCACTTTCTGTTCTGGAAGGGTTCTTGGGTGGGGGCACGGAGGGCTACACTGATAGAACATGAACTTTGTTAGCCTGGGGAGAGAAGATAAAGCAATTATTTTCTTGGATGTGGACTTTCTTGTGTCAGAAAGTCCTGTTTTGTTTCAGACAAATGCATTCACAAAAGTTAAGGCTAGGGTCAGGGATTCAGGCCTGATCTGAGCTCAGGTTTTGGGAAGGTTTTTAAGTTAAAAATTCTCTATTTCTGGCATTTTGGAGCCTGAATTAACTTATTTCCCTGCTGCCACCCTTTGAGGCAAGTTCTTCACTTTGAAACATACACTAGTTACAGAAAATACTTTTCAGAAAGGTTTAAACTGAGAAGTTTGGAAAAGCCAAAATTAAATATTTAAGTTGAATCAATTAAAAGCATTAGATGAAGTCTTGGATTTTTTTTTTATTATTATTATTATTCTGATGCAAGACAGGAAAATACCTGAAATCTCAAATTCCCCCAGGGTGGGAAAGTGTTTTCTCATCACTCGGTCTCTGCTGGCACGCTAACATTGTCACAACCCGCTGCAGTCCCTGGGGAGAGCGTTTGACTGTTTATTTTGCTTTGGAAGGGGCTGAGGCTCACGGAGAGCTGGGGGCAGAGCTCTTGGTCTGGGGCAGCTCCAGAGCCTGCTCTGGTTTGTCCTGGGCTGGTCGTAGCCACTCTGGGCTAACTGCAGCCACCTCAGAGCAGAGGCTAGACTGGGCTCTGCAGACCAGTAAGGGATGGACACTGGCTCCAGGGCGGTCTTTGCAGTCCCGTTGCGTTATTTGTGCTGTCTGTCCTTCCCCACAGGGATTACACTGACAACGACTTGGACGGGGGTGAAGTGGAAAACACCAGTCGTTCCCGGAGCTCCCCCCCCATTCCCTCTGCAGCCAGCTGCCTGGATCCTCCCTTCGCTCAGGATCAGCTGGCAATCGAGAGCGCAGGTACCTTCCCTTTCTTCTGTCTGCGTGGGGATAACGCGTCTCCCTCCCTCAGCAGCACGGTCCCTCCTTTGCCGTTACCCGGCTGTTCTCTTCTCCCTGCGCCCTGCCAGCGTGCTCCCCGTGTCCTGGGTTAAACACGGTCTGGGGCGAGCAGAGGAGCCTCGTCTGTCTCTACGCTGACCAGGACTGACTTAGCAGGGGTTGTTCCTGCCCGGGGCTTGCAGGGGTGGCCTAAGTCGTTGCCAAAGCAAAAGGATTTGCACTCACTTTGGGCACCTGGGCTGGGGGTTTGCAGTGTGCTGACACCTGGGGCAACGGCAGCTCCTCCGGGGCCGGGGGGAGCAGCAGAATCGGGCTGGACCTGCGAGGGGGCTCCCAGGGGTTCATTCCCTCACATCCTCCCGCAGATGGGGGCTCTGCGCAGGCACCTCCCGGGGGCTGTTGGCATGAGGGGATAGGGCTTGGGATGTGGGGTATCTTGGGGTGTCTCTGTGAGACTTCCTCGAATTTCCATAGAAACAATGGTCTCCGGTCTGCTGCCTGCATCGTGCCTTTCTTCGGTACATGCTGGCAGGGGTCTGAGCTGCTGTAGTAAAAAATGTTTGTGCCATCAGACAAATACTGTTGTGATCAGGTGGGGTTGAACTGGATTCTTGTTTTTTGTGTGTTATGGACTCACTCTGTCTTTCTTTAACTCGCTGTCCCCCACCCTTTCTTCCTCTCCCACGTTTGCCTTGCGGAGCGCAGAGCCCCTGAGCGTGGAGAGCACAGCCTGCAGCCTGGGCAGCATGAGCGAGTCAGGGCAGGGCTACGAGTGCAGCACTCCTTCAGAGACAAATTGTTCCTTCGACCCCACGGAGGAGACGTCCTCAGGTGCCCTCTCGGCTTCCTGCACGCGACACACTGTCACCCCCTTGGAAACAGGGCTCTATGCTTTGCCGCCGGCAGGACCAGGACTAGCAGAGAAGCAGGAGACGTTGCAGAGCTCTGGTGAGACGATAACCATGGACTTCACTCTTCCTGCAGACATTAACGAGGGCTTGCCTCTAATTGCTGGCCCTGTGGATCTGGACAGAGACCCAGAGGCAGTGGTGGCCCCTGCGCAAGTGTCCTTATCGGTCACAGATTTTGGCCTCATTGGCATTGGAGATGTAAATAGTTTTCTGACTGCTCACCAGGCTTGCCCAGCGCCTGTGGCTCGGTCGGAGCCTTTGTCACAGTGAGAGTCTCCAGACAAACTTGTCACACACCCAGCAAGGACTTTGACCTGGCTGAGTGAAATCCTGGAACTTCCGCTGTTCGTAGGGACAGTTTGGAGCTGTTGGTCAGAATCCGTCTTTCCATCCTCCTTGATCCAAGGCTACAGTGAAACCAAACACCTTTTCTACTCCAGTGTGTCCTGACACCGTCACACAGCTGGTGGCCGGCTTTAGGGAGGGGGGAGGTCCGTTGCCCCCTGTTTCGTTGACCGTGTGTCACCGCAGGTAATTCCAGGCTGTTCGGAGAGTCCCTGCCCTCGGGACAGGGGAGCGCAGGGATGCTTTGAGAGCAGGGATGCGTCACTGGCGCTTCGGGGGCTGGGACAGAGGATGCAGTTGAGGCTGGGGAGCTGAGGAAACCCGCAGGGAGCACAGTCCTCCCGGGCTGCGAGGCGGTGTGCCTGCAGCGGCGGTCGTGGCGATGCCAAAGGAAGATGAGGAGCCTTGGCCCTTCACCCACACGCAGCGCGGTGCGATAGACGTCACTCTCCCTGGTCCCCTCCCGGCAGCCGCCCTGCGCACACGCGCCGCACATCGCGGCCTATCGTGCCCCTCCCGGCTGCGCGGGTCTCTGCCACCGGCTGCAGGGGGACGTGGCCTGGTCCAGCCCTCGGGCAGAAGCGCCGGGTGTTGGGAGGGGACACGGCATGGGGGGGGCCTGCTCGCCTTCCCCGGCAGTGCTGGGCTGCAGGACTTGTACTGGGAGCAAAGGGAGGTTCTGGAGGCACGGAGCGTGTTGGCCCTCGCCCTGTGCCGTGCTGCCGCGGCTCTTGCTGGCAGTGGATGGCTCGGTCCTTGCTGACGGTTGCCCTACAGGAGGGTGAAATGCGGATGGAAACGTCTGTAACTTCTCGTTCAGTTTGTCAGCTCTGGGAGGAGGAGGAAGAGGAGGAGGAGGAGGACGTTGCTCAGCTCCCAGGGCGCCAAGTCCAGGACACCGGT
>NW_010101114.1:12935-13950 GCF_000699245.1 Pterocles gutturalis
CTTCCCAGGCAGGAGAGCCCAGCCATCCCTGGGCATCCCCGCCCCTTTCTGTGTCACAAAAAAGCTGTTTTCTGAGGGGAAAGTATCTCTTGGCTGCCATGAGCAAGGTTTTGAGGAGGTGATGCAGGTGGCCCCACATGGCAGGGAGGTGGCTGGCTGCTGGCATGTTTGTGGATGTGCTGGAGCCCGGAGCTGCTCCGCTTCCCGAGTGTTTTCCAGGTCTGGGGTTTGCCACTGGCTTAACTCCACAGGCTCTCATTCCCCTTTTCCACGCAGGGGACGCTGCGCTGACTCGCTGGGCACGGCTCCGGGGCGGGGCCCCCCGTCCCCCCGCGTTCTGCGCTGGGGAGGGTTCAGGTTGTGGGTTTTGCCGGTCTTGGTAGAGGCCTCGGGGCCGTGATCTGCCGTCACTTCTGCCACCAGGGGATTTGGAGGATGACTAAAACCGTGAGCCCGCATCCTCCCTTCGCCCAGCCCCTGAGGTTGTGCTCTGCCCTGCAGTGGGAGCACGGAGATGGCATCGGGCGGCTCCCAGATGCTGGAAACAGCAAATTCAAGTGCCCGCTCCACAGGGGAACTGCCTGGGCTGCGATTCCCCGTTTCTGGGGGAGAAGGGAGCTCCTTGGCCGGAGGAGAAGAGGCGGCAGCGGGAGAGCACGGGCAGCCCTCCCAGGGAGGGCCAGGCCTCGGCAGCTCCTCTCCATCAGCCCAGACTTAGTTTTCCTGAAAACATTTTTTCTTTGGTTTGTTTCAAGCCCTAAGGAAAGGAGAGGGGAGGCTGGGGGAGGCAGAAATGTCTCTTATTTATGTTCTTCAGTGTTGTTTACAGATTCGCATGGGGTCTTTCAACGTGAGTGTGGCGCTTTTCCACGTACGTTTAAGGGAGAGAGGGGGGGCAAGGGCTGGGACAGGGAGAGGGAGTCACTCGGGGAGCAGGTTTGGTTTTGGTTTTTCGTTGGGGTTTTCTTTTTCCTCCTTACAAAGCACATTCACTTTGAGCCACTCCCAATGCTGG
>NW_010101114.1:13988-14274 GCF_000699245.1 Pterocles gutturalis
AAGTGATACTGCCTTGAAGACCCCTCGTCGTTATTTATTTAATTAAAAACCTAATTTGAAAGTGAGCTGGAAGCCCGTCGTGTTTTTGTAGATGCCGCAATCCCATACATCACGATGGCGGAAGCGAGAAAAAGGATCCTTGCTTCTGGGCTCTGTCCTCAGGGAACGCCCCTGGAGCCCGGTGAGATCGTGTCCTCCCACCCTAGGGGCTACGCTGCCGTTACAAGTGGGGAGGAGGCCCTCCTTCCTGGGCTGAATTTATCCTTCCAGCTTCCTTTGTCACTCT
>NW_010101114.1:14340-14611 GCF_000699245.1 Pterocles gutturalis
CGTCTCACTGGCTTCAGCCAGAAATAACATCCTGGAGGCGAGAAAAACGCTCCTGCTGCTCCGGCGTTGTACGTTTCTGCGAGAAGGCTGGTTCCTGGCCACAAAGCCACTCTGTTGTGTCAGGAACCCCCGAAACGCTGCTCCCCGGCTCCTGGGGTGGGATGGGGGCTCCCATCGGCCTCGCTTGCACCTGGAAATCGCCACGTGGAAAACCACCAGGAACAGGGCAGCTCCTTCCCCCTGCGGCCGCGTGTGGGCACAGCCCGAGGCA
>NW_010101115.1:0-17737 GCF_000699245.1 Pterocles gutturalis
CCTCACCGCAGGGTCTGCTGCTGCGGGGAAGCCGCTGGGCCCAGCCCCTCCCGGGGGCAGCTTCCAGCCGCTGCGGAGCGCGGGTTGGCTGGGATCCCCGAAGGATCTGGTCTCTCTCGGTGGTGGCCTTGGAGACCTCAGCTGAGAAGTGTTTGTAGCTCTGGCAGTGCTAGTGAAAGGCAGCTTGGGCGCTTTACCTGTGGTGCTCTCAGTTTGAGGTGGATCTGTACCAAAATGAGTCAGCCTGCCAGACTCCCCTGGACCTGCAGTACCGTGAGGAGATCCTGAAACTGGAGAAGGCTGGAGGTCGGAAGAACTCCCGCATCTTCACCTACACTGACTATGACCGATTCACCGACCTAGAGGAGGTACCGCCTGTTACCTACGTGTCATTAGTACAGCAGCCTGTCAAAACCACCAGGCCTACTGCAGAGGGAATGTTTGTCAGTTCTTGGCTATGCAGAAGCAAGCCAGGTATCCTGTATGCAGGACAACATACTGCTGCTGCTACAAAGCAGCTTCCCGTGGTGCCCCAGACCTGGGATGAGATCTCCCTGTTTCAGAATGATGAGCAAGGACAGCTTGGAGGGACTTGGCTTTGTAGCATTGCTGTGTATGTAATTTGCTGGGTGGAGTTCAGCTGTACTTTGCCACAAGTACGGTGAATGAGATCCACAGTCTTTTAGCAGTTTTTCCTTGCCTATATGTGGGTTCTTTCCTCCAAGAGTGCAGCTGTGTTTGGGAAAAGTGTCCTGTTACAATTAAGCTAATTCCCGTCTGTTTCTCTCTGCCAGCACTACCACAGGGTAACAGACTCAGATCATGAGGTGCCATCGTATCTGGCAGAGAGAATGGCAAATGTGAGGAGGCGAAGACAAGACCGTAGGCCAATGTGAGTGCAAACTGGGGCTCGGAGCTTGGTTTCCTGGTGCTGGTGCTTCAGCTGCAGAGGGGCCTGGTCCGTGGAAGCTGGCGGCTAGAGTTGTCTTGCGCTTGCAGTCTGGCACTTTGAGTCCTCATTGTGGGGGGTTTAGTGCTGCCTGTGCTGGGCTGCAGAGGTGAGCTGTGGTTTGTGCTGTTCTGTTTTTGACAGAGAAGCAAGTTCTCTGAAGTCAAAAATCATTACGTGGGAACCCTCAGAGGAATTTATAAAGAACAGTCATGTGATCAACACTCCTGTCCAGACCATGTACATCATGGGGGACTTGGGACCTTATGGGAAGTGAGTAAAATCCTGGAGTGATCTTAATTTTCCAGAAGAAAACCCATATTCCCTCCTTACTCAAATCTCCTGTTTCTTTCATTAGTTAAGGGGGCAGAATTCCAAGAGCTCAGTAACTCAGGCTGCTCTTTCTTTCTGCCTCTCTCGTCAGTTGGGAGGTAACTGAGTGTATCCCTTCAAAAGGCTTCTTAAACTAATGTACGAAAGTATGAGTGTGTTTGTTCCCTTCTGTGCTCCCATGCATCTTTACCCGCTCTGCTATTCCAGAGCCCGAAAATGTACGTGTTTTCTGTTTAGACTGTGTTTCTTGATGTCTTCCATTAGACTTGGTCACAGGGAGTATGAACGTGTTCTTTGCACAATCAAGGTGGATGGCAATGGAGTGATGACAGTGAAGCCTGACTTTACTGGCACCAAAGGACCCTACCGGTGAGTGGGGCAGGGCTGTACCTTTTGTGGGGCTGATCCAGAGGGCCGAAATGGCTGTCTTCTGGTCACGCTTCAGGCAGTGGGTCAGCACTTAAACTGAGATATTTTTCAGTTTTATTACAGAGATTTCTGAGACAAAATTATTGCATACTTGTGCTTGGTGTCACTGTGCATGTGATGGGTGGGGCTTTGGTGCCAGTCCCTAGGGATACAGATTATGCGTCTTCTGGACACAAGCGAGTCTCCCTTTTTGAGTCATTGATGCTTGCAGGCACTTTGGAGCGAGGAGAAGGCTGTTAGTGCCCTTGTGTTACTGCACAGGCCTGGTGGAGAGGGGATTGTTGTGTCAGGGTGGCACAGTTGATGCTGTTGCTGCCTGCACCTATTCTCTATGTAATGGGGGAGCTTTTCCCATGTGTTTTGGGGCTCTGCAGGATCGAGCTGGATGGAGAGAAGCGAGAGGTGTGGAAATACACCATTGAGAATGCGTCTGTCCAAGTGCAGCCAGAGGAGGAGGAACGTGAGCAGCGTGTGTTCAGAGATGTAAGGACCAGCCTCCACGGATCATATTGACTAGTTCTCCTAATTTGACAGAGGGAACTCAGACCCTCATGTAGATGTAATTATGAATGCTGTAGACACCTATAAGTTGACAGAACAAATGTCACTGTCAGTGAGTCTCATCATGCCCAGCAATTTGAGAACTCCAGCAAATACTCCCTGACCACTTCACTCCTTACTCTAGGTGGAGGCCTTGTCCAGTATTAGTTGTGTTGGCCTCTAACTGCAGTGATCTGTGTAATGAGAACTGATGCAAGAAAGCACCTAAATTCATGCCTTTCTGGTGTCACCTGCCAAGGATTTTCCTTCCCTTTTGAGCAGTGGGCAAACTCTTTCCTTGGTCTTTCTCTTACTACCTGTATACTTATTGAATGATTTCTTGTTAGCCATACTGTCCCAGGATATTTGGATCTCATTTAATGTCTTGATCTTTCTGAATTGCCTTTTTGGCTGTGGCAGTTTTTAAAGGTACTTAATGTTTTAGTTTTTCATTTGTAGTTTCTGTGTTGGTTTAAGGAAATAATGATTTTGCTACACTGATCTCCCATCTGTTGATGTAATTGGAATAGTTTATGCCTGTGTTTTTAACATGTCGTGTAAGATCTGCTGATTCTTCAGAGCTTCTTTTTCCCTTCCCAGCCTTTGGCAAGGTCTTCTCTGAAGCTGAATTTCCATGCAATGTTAGTAGCTATGCGTCCTTGTTCTGTTAGATTCTTATATTCTCTATATCTGCTATAACAATTAAAAAAAACCCCTGTGTGCTAAGCCTGTCAACAATTTAAGTTGGTTTTAAGTTTGTATCCATTACAATTTTTGCAATATGAAAAAAAGATATATAATCAAAAAGACACTTTTTCTAATCCGCTTGTTCTGTTTTCAGCTATACAGTCGGCACAAGGAATGCCTCAGTGGTCTCATAGGCTCAGAATTTGAAACTGTGAGTACCAGCGGCACTTGTCAGGGACCTGGAGCCCTGCTGCCTTTGGAGACTGTTGACCTGGTTAGCATGGCTGCTGTTTGTACCACAGTCTCCAAAGATTGTTTCGTTCTGGGGATGTGTCGTCAGCTTTTACTTCGTGGCTTCCAACAGAAAATTGAGTCAAAAGGGACAGGTTGCAATTGATACATGGCCTGCAAAGGTCCATCCTGCATCTGTTGGACCAGCAGAAGAGCGTGCTGAATGTTGCAGTCTCTGTGAGACTACATGTACTGTCTGAAGGCCTTTAATGATAATACTTTAAGAAGAAAGGAGGGTTTATATCTTTAAGGATAGTAATTGCTGTTAACTTCTTGAATGTCAAACACATCTATGTGCCACTTTGTTCAAGTAACCAGCCCCTCCTACCTCCAAACTCATGCACAGTTTCCCTTCTCACTGAATTACCCAGACTGCAATCGTTTTTGCTCAAATCTTGTTTGCCAAAGTGTGAAAGTTGCACTTTCTTGTAATTCCACTCATCTTATGCTTCCCCCGGCTCCCTCCACCTTGGGCAAGTGACAGGAGAAACAGGACTCTGATGTGTGCAAGTGACTTCTCACTATATTTTGTGTCCATCTGGAAGTCTGTAAAAGACCTGATTTACAGAGCAGTGAACTGCAGTCTAGGAATTTGGTCTCTCTCGGGAGCCTTGCTCCAGAGGGGCTGATCACTCTGGAAAGGATAATATGAGAAGTCGTGATTCCTACCTGGCCAGCAGAGTGAAGTATTCATGTGCAAACATCTGTGAAGCATCTAAGTGAGACCCTGTTGGGAGGGGGTTGTATGAGGTTCCACCAGTGGTCTCATTGAGCCCTTTATCTTGTTTATCTGCTTGTTCTTACAGATTCTTCCTGGTACACTGCGGCTTTTTGTGAATGGAGAGATAGGTGAGTCCTTATTATAAACAGTAAGTACAGGGGCAAATCTGTATCTGCTGGGATGACTGAGGCTATAAGGAGTCCAAGGATTCTTGATCACAGGCTGGTCCAGAGTAGGTGAATCTCTCCTTAGAATCCTTTACTTCCTCCTTCTCCTCCCCTGTTTTTGCAGACTAACCCCTTGAGTGGCATTTACAGATTGGAGGTTACAAATACTGCAGCTGCTCTAGGAAGGCATACAGATCTGAAAAGGGAGATCAGATTGGGAAGTTAATAGAGATTATAGCAAAGAAAGCAATTAAATGTGTGACCTCCCTAATCTGGTTAGTGATACAGGCACAGGGCTAGCCTAGAGAAGGAATCTTTTCTGAGGGTCATATTCTGTTACTTTGAAGACCCTGGCTTCTCCCAGCTTCCAGCGGCAACTGGTTGTCCCTGAGGTTATTGGTGTTGGCTCTCCCAAAATCGTAGTGAGTACTAGAAGAGTTTGTGTGGAAATGAGCGTCTGAAATTCATTCTCTTCTCAGTTTCAGCTCAAGGCTATGAGTATGACAACCTCTATGTTCATTTCTTCGTGGAGCTGCCTAACCGTAAGTATTCTCATTTCCAGCCATATCACAGCAGTTTAAGGAGTGCAGCATGCTTTGGCTCGTCCATCGGATCAGCTCTGCTGCAAGTCAATAAAAGTTAATATAGGGCCTGGGATCTAATCAGAGGTTTTCAGAGCTAAAATTGCAGAACTCAATTGTTTGAGATAAACTCATGTCTGAGAGAAAGTAACATCTTCCCCTCTCATCTCTTCCAAATCAGGCTGGGACATAGAGATCATTGGCTTGTCAAGCAGTGGTGATGGTGTCCAGCAGTCCAAAGTTCATCCCTTATACTGCGGAGAATAGCCTTTCTGTCTTCTCCATCTCAGCAGTGACCTTGTCTGATTTTACTGGTCACCATCACATTTTGTGCTGACACTAACGTGTTAAATTTTGACTGATAAATAAGGTTCCCAGCACTAACATGCACATCCTGCTGCATGTTTAATTCCCTGAAGCTGTGGCCCTGGCTTCCCTCTCTTGTTATACCCTGATGTTTGTCCGAAGAGGTACCACTTTTGCTACTTGTTACATTTGGATAAGATTCTACTTTTCTCTTAAGGTGCAGTTGGTGCTTTTTATCAACATTTCAGGGTGTTCTGGGGAGCAGCCGTTGCCTGAAACAAGATGGGATGGGACACATCTAGGGAAATTCAGTGTGGGTGATGATAGCTGTCATCCCGCCCATCCAGGACTGACATTCTCCTTTGAGCTGCTCTGGTTTGTGAGTCTTCCCTCTCATCCAAAGCATTCACCACTGTGCTCACGTTCTCTTCTTCTAGAGTGGTCAAGTCCCGCATCCCAGCAGCTATCAGGAGTGACCCAGGTCTGTGCCACCAAGACAGTGGGATGGGTAAGGACGCTTTTAAACCTATGGAGCAGAGTCTGAACAGGCATTCTCTGAAGCAGAACATGTGTTCCACAAGCTACAGATATATTCAGCAAAGATCATGACTTGAGAGCTCCTTTCAAGGGCAGAGCATGTTTGGAGTTGTTCTCATTCTGGTTATAGTTGCCATTTTTCAGTGTGCCACTGTGTCCAAATAAAACAAGACCGAATAAAACTGCTTCAAAGCAGTTTCTGGAACCATGCTTTTTGCTTCTTTCTGGCTGATTGATTGCCTTTGGAGCTTTGATATTTGTGTTCTCAGATGCTCAGAGTTAACAAAGCATTGTTCTGGCTTGCCTGGGGCAGGAATGTACACAGTCTCTAAACTGATTTCTCAAAATGAACCCTTTCTGGGAAGTTGATTCCATTGCTCTGTCCAGCTTCTCTCTTACAAAATTTGAATTTTATCAACTTTTTGATGTCTTTTATGTGATCTAATTTGCATACGACAGAAGTAATTATCATACACCATTTCAGTAATACCATCGTTTGAGGTGTTTTCCTTGGCTCCTGTAAAGATTGTGGCGGTGTAGTAGTTATACAACTGGCTGAACTGTCATTTGTGGTGTGTTACTGTTTCCTCTTTTTCATTTTTCTTAACAGCCTGTTCCATCAGCATGGCACTTGGGGGGTCCATCATGCAGTCAGGTGTTTGTTAGTGTGATGTGATTTCTTCTCCACCATTAGTTCTTTTCTCCCTGCTCTCTGGGTCCCCTGCAGTGCTTGTGATGAATTATCTTGTCCAGGAATCTGATCTCTGTCCTGTGCCTTTTCTAGGATAGCGTGGCATACTTCTGCTACCTCTTCACTTTGGACATGTTTTTCACTCAGGAAGACGAATCAGAAGGTGTGTTTCCATGTTGCTCTGAAATGTGAAATTCTAAATCTGTTGATCGTGGTGCAGGCATCATGCTGTCTGGCGTGTTGTTCGCCCCTCACCAGGATGAAAGGGCGCATTTAAACAAGGAAAATGTTGCTCATTCAGCAGATGTTCACCTTGTCACCACACAACCTCTGGACAAATACTGTGTTTGCCCTGCCCAGCAATGCATTAGCATTTGTATGGATTCATTGATGTTGCTGTAGTCAGCTTCCTGGCTGTAGTCAGCTTTATCCAGTTGCAAAACTACTTTGATCTTAGCTTGTCTGTCTCAAAATGCCTGCCGTGCAGGTCCGTGTTGCTATGCCTGGTGTACTGCATAGAGCCCTGGGACTCTGCAGCAGAAGAAACATACATAACAAAAGCTGCGCTGAGTCTTAAGTTTGTAGACACACTCAGTGACCTGTATGATCTGTATAGTTTGTCACTTCGAAACTTCCAGCTCCATTTTAAGATGGGCTTCTCTGCTGCCTATTCCTGTTGTTTCACTGTGCTACTACTGCTTCCTCACCAACCCTGTTGCTCTTTGGATAGCAGTTGCTAGGGACAGCTTTGCAGTGTACCTTGCCGCTTGAACCCAATGTACGCATTGGATTTGAGTATTCAACCAAAACTAATGAATTTTCAGCCTAAACACAATGAGTTTGTTTCACCATGGAAGAAAGAAATGCTTAGAGACCTGTAGGAGAATCCAAGTTAATAATCTCCCAATAATGGTGGGAAAGGTCAGAGATATAAAGGTTCCCTTGTTTGGCATCAGATCATTCACAAAAGATTGTCTTGTCTGCCCAAAGGTAATTGAGGAACCAGTTTAGACTTGCTCTCAAAATGAAGAATTTTCCCAGATTTTTAACATCTTAACAGTAATTCTGTTTTCATCCTTAAATCTGAGGGTTCAGCTTTTACAATGGAAAATAATCACCTATACATCCAAGTTTGTCATTGTAGAAGAAATATAGAAAGGACTTCCTGCTGGTGGAGTTGGGTAATTAACATTTTTTTTCCTCTGTGACAGTCTCCCTCACAAAGCTGTGATCTGCTCCGCTTCCTTGCAGATAGTCTCCCTCAGTGGCCTGTTCTCTACTTTGAGGTCCTGTCCCTGGATTTCTGGGAGAGGTATCGCGTTGAAGGATATGGTTCTTTGGTGCTGCCAGCATCTCCAGGTAAAACGTACTTGCAACATTATATTAATTTTCTGGGCGAATGAGTTGTGTGGTGTTCTTGGAAATGGATTCAGCTGGTCCTGGCTTTGCCTTTGCACGCTGAAGGGGATAGTTACCTGTCTGTGAGGCAGCAAAGAAGGATTTGATGCATCCTGCACCATTCTGCCTTCTTGCTGAGAAGCATCATGTGTTGCTGTCCTTGCTCTTTTGGTGGTTCTGTCACAAAATCTCATGTGACAAAGCTCTGGGATGACACTGCACATCCATCTTTACAACGGCAGTAGCCCTCTCAGTCCCACATGGAATCTGAGGGTCACAACTATTCTGACATCCACGTGTAGTAAGGAGATGCTCCTCATGGGCAGGTGTTGGCTGTGTGACTGTGTGGGGCTGACTCATTGGGAAAATGTTATGGAGATACCATGCAGTGTTTCCATTTCCAGCTCACTGTGGTTTGGGTCAGCAGGTATCTACCACGCTGTCCTCTGTGGCTTGGAATGGATCATTGGTCATAGCTGCTAAGCTGTCCTGTTGTCCTGGGGCAGGTCTCCACGAGCTCACCATCCCCACCTGGCGCCCTGTGGAGCTGGGGATAGTCGCTGAGCTGAGGAGATTTTTCATTGGCGGATCTCCTGAGCTGGAGGACATAACCTACGTCAGGACACCGTCAGCCTTCAAGGTAGGCTCAGCTGCAGGGCATTGCTCTTGCTGGGAGATGGTACGTTATGCTCTTGGCTTCAAATATCCATGGACAGCCTGGACCAGATTTGAACAAGGATGAGCTGGTGGTCCTGTCCCTTGGACTAAAGAAGTGTCTTCTCTGTGAGACTTGTGAGCATGGCCAGAGGAAGAGGCAAATGCTGAGCAGAGCTCTCTGCCTTCTGAGGTGCGTGTGGCTTGGAGAAGGGGGTGAACGTGGACCAAAGTCTTGACTTACCCCTGCTTGTGCTGGCCCTGTCCGGAAAGTGTCTGTCCAGCTTCCTGTGTTTTTGCGAGGAATCTGGGCTGTACTGTGCCTGGAACAGTTTCCCAAAGCAAGAAGCCGATGGGTGTGAGGCAGGCATAAATTTGATGTTCTTAAGAAAGCTGCAGAGGTGCTCACTGGTGTAATGAGCAAGTTGATCTTAGCAGCAGCTTTGTGTGGCAGTGAGCCCTGATGCAGTTGTTGAAACCTTCCTCCATCACTGCGCAATCAGCTTGCTAGTGTTTAGGTCCTGCCCTCAGCACAGCCTGGAATGGTCTGCCCTTCTTTCTGACCTCGCTTTCTGTGTGCAACTGGGAAGGGAGAGAGTCTGTGCCCACAGGAGTGCATGCTTCTGGTGGGGCATGCTCGTTTTCGCTTGAATCAGCCTGCTGCAGCAGGTTGCAGGCTGTGGTTACTCTAATTTGTGCCGTCTTTGCAGGGAGAGCGTCTGAGCCGCCTTGGTTTTCGCACGAAGACAACGGGGAGCGTCACATTCCGGCTTTACTGCCTGCAGCAGTCTAAGTAAGTGAAGTAAAGTAAGCACGAGCTCCATCCTGTGTGCCATGTTTTGGCAGCCCTGACCTCCTAGTGCTGCTTTTTTGCAGAGCCTTTCTGGAAACAAGTGCCCTGAGGAAGCGCATGCAGAGTGTACGGGACCGGCTTGGAGACTTCAGCCAGCAGAGCTCTGTCTACAGTGTTTTGGGTAGGACTTTTGGTGCCATTCTCCCTGTCAAGCCTTTGGCTCACTTTTGCCCCCTTTTAACACAGTGGGGAGGATATTTCAGGAGAATCTGTTACTGTGGGGATAACTGCCCCCCTGTGAGCTCTCATGAGTCCAGAGCAGAGGTTAAATGTTCTGATCTGGGCTGGAAACTTCAGGAGGCATCAGCTCTCGGCAGGCAGGAGGGATAGCTGCTCTGTGAGGGCAAAGCTGAAGTTGGCTTTCCCAGGTGTGCCTGGCACTGAGCATAGCTTGTGGCACTGATGCAAAGGCTCTGTCTCTGATTCCATCATGTGCAGAGCAAAGACAGTGCTAGAAAATGAGTAAAGAGAGCAGCAGGGACCAGGAGCTTTGTTAGTGGAGCTTAGTAACAGGAAGGGAGACTCCTGCTCCAGGAGAGGTGATGTTCACTGGACAGACTCATCCCTCCTTTTCCCTGAGGCTGTCTGATGCATTCAGGCTTGCTGTCACCTGCTGTGTTGTAGAGGCTTTCCAGAGGGCACGGCGCCGGATGCAGGAAGCACGTGAGAGCCTTCCTCGAGACCTCACCAGCACCTCTGCCTCCGCGGTGTGCCAGTCGCAGGAACCCTGATCGACCACCTCCACTGCCTGGGAGCACTCGGCGTCTTCTCTCCAACACAAGCTCCTGTTGTTCAGCTGTGCCTGGGAGTGTTTTAAGCCCTTTCTTTGTAATTTGCCTTGGATAGAGAAATAAGTCTGTAACACATCCAGATTTTTTTCCATTTCCACAGGTACCTGTAGAAGGAGCCCCATTTTTTTTTACCAGGCCCTAGCAATACAAACAATTGTTCACATTTCTGTATTTCTGCTGAGGAGACTAAAATACTGACATGAGACCTGGAAACTCTTTAACACCTTTTCAGGAATTGAATAGTAAATGATTAGAAAAATGTCAAGTCTACATAACTTGTTAAACAGTTTTCTTCTCAAAGAGGAGGGTGATTTTGAAGGTCAGGGCTGTTTGAGATTTAATGAAATTAGTAGATAACTTTTTGAGAAGTGCTGATAATCAGCATTTGTAGCTGTAAGTCAGTCAATAGTAAAATGAATTTGTCCACCTGTGCCTTAAGTTTGATTCATTTCTAGAAAGAGCTCTCTGTCACATGTAATATATGAAATCAAAACCGAGGAATGATGTTTGACAAATTGAGAACTGGAGAAAAGGGTTACATTCTGTGTTTCCTTGTATGTGGCCATAACATTTCTTACTCTGCAGTGATGAGCAGGAGGATTCTTTGTTCAAGAATACAACTGAAAACATGCATTCCCTTTAGTTCATAGCAGAACTTTGGTTGTGGCTGGACGGTTGCAGACAACGAGAGCAGATTATAACATTTGCACGACAGCTGAACTTTGAACTCTTCGAGCTGTTCATTTGAACAGCTGTGGTTCATTGTTCCATCTCTGCGGTATGCTGCATTGCTTCCTGGGGAGGCATGTGTGTACTCAGTTTTTACCCAGTTTCTTCTCCTGTTCTTTTCTCAGACTTTTTTTTTTTTCCCATTTTTGTTCTCGAGTTCACAGAATTGAGGCTACCTGCAGACTGACAGTGCTGCATTGGTTTGTGCATGAGTCACTTTTCCATGTGTTCTCTGTTTCCAACACAAGGGACAGGAAATAAAATCTCAGGCTGAGGCCATGCAGGTCTGAATGTGTCTGTAAAGTCAGTACTCGCAGGCAGCATATGAAATAGGAATTGGCCTTCCTCCTCCTGCTCTGCACGTTCCTCCTTTGCAGGGAATGTGAGACGCACAGCTGCAGCCATGTTAGAACATCTCCCTCTTCCCTGCTGCTCCACTGTCTTCCTCATTCCCTTCTTCCCATTTTAATTTTGTCCCAGCCTTCACTGGGAAAACCAGACTACCAGATTTGTTCCTCCTCAACCTTTGTAGACAGATTCCTGCGTCTGTCCGGCAGCTTGAATGTGTCCGGCAATTTCAATTATAGAAGAGGATTTTTGCTCACCTTCCTTGCCTGCTCCCCCTTGGTTTCAGTGGCAGAGGCTGCCAGCAGGTATTAGCTAGCATGGCCTGCTAAGCAGAGCGCAGTGTCCTTGTCCTTGAGCTGGATGATGTGTCTTGTGCGTGAGTCAGGTCCCCACTTGGGCTCTTGATGTGATGGCTGTGAAGGCAAATGCCCAGTTGTGGGGTAGCAGAATTGAGGTGTGTGCGCTGTCATGGTCTGTAATGATATAGTCACATTTCACAGAGATTGACCCGCTTGGTGCCCAGGATGAAAAACATTCAGTGAGTGCAAGGTTAAGAGAATAATCTTTTTGTCAATAAAGTAACAAAACACCTTTCTGATTGAGATGATGCCAAAGGCAGATCCTGTTAAGGAGTGGACTCTTCTGATCAGAAGATCAGGTTCCCGACTCATGCTCATTGCTCAGCACATTTCTCTGGCAGGATCTGGTGTATTGAGTGTTAAGGTTACGGTAAGGTTAACATAGTGATACTAGTTTTGCTAGTTAAAACTCCAGTGTAAAATCTTACAGAAACTCAAGAAAGCAAAATTTAAAAGTAAAAAATTATTATAACCAAAGAAGCAAGTCTTCCAGAGCAAGACCCTGTTGTCAGTTTTTTACCCTCGTGCTTGCAGCCTCCTTGGCCTGAACAAACAAGATGGTGCTCATCAAAGATGTTTTGGAGGAAGCCTTCAGCAGATGTTCTTTGAATATGCCCTTTTATAAATTAAACTATCAATTTTCCATATACATGTGCATGTATGAAAATGTCACTGACCTTTTGATCAAAACTGGTGCTTGGCGCGGGGCTTGTGCTTTGAGCGTGCCTCCAGCAGCTGTGCCCAGGTGAAACGGGAGATGGCCCGTGGGGACAGCCGGAGGGGAGGCCAGTGACCTCCCTGGAGCTGGGAGGATTTCCCCTGTACAGCAGTGTCCCTGCAGTGTGCATCGGAGCATGCCTTTGCAGTGGCGCTCAGCAGGAGAAGGGAGAGGAGGGGACAGCTGTGGGTGCACAGGAGGGCACGTGGGACGGGGGGTGCCAGGAACTGACGATGGAGGGAGGCTGGAGGGCAGGAGGAGCCCGCAGCAGACACAGGCTGGACAGTGCTGCAGGCTCCTGGGGGGACCAGAGTGGGTCTGTCAGTGAGGTGTGGGCTGTCCCTGGTGCGTGGGCAGCAGCCCCCCAGCTCTGGCTACATCAGCTGCAGCAATGGAGCTGGTTTCTCTTGAGCTTTGTTTGCCTCTTCCTTCAGGGCAGACTGAAGCTGTGATGGTTTTTTGAGTGCCAGCTGAACGGGCATCTGCCTGAGGCTGAATCCTGCAGCATTACCAGTGACGGGGTCTGCAGGGGAGCAGGAGCCAGCTGAACGTCCCTGGGGACCTTCCAAGCGTCTCATAAAATAAACTATGAAACAATGGGCAATTGCGGAAACGTTGGCTTGGTGGACGAAAAGGCCATGGGCAGGTGACAGGGTTTGCATCATGCAAATCAGCAGCCATTAGAAATGGCAATGTAAATATAACAGAAAAAGCAAACCCATAAATGAGTCATTCATGTGACTGGGGTACAGCTTTCCACCAAAGAAGTCAGCCCTCAGGAATGGGTTTTGCTCTCAACTGAGAAAGATTTGGGCTGTGATAACTCCAAACTAGAGCCTTGCAAGCAAACCCCCTTTCGCTTGATCCCGTCCCAGCGCTTGTGATGGACTGAGGACACAGAGCTCTCCTCCCGCTGTGCCTGGGAGGGTGGCTGTGCCGCCTGTCCTCGCTGCTGTCCCGCAGCCGGGGCTGTGCACCCAGGAAGGCGTTTGGGAAGGACGCTGGCGGCCTGCGAAGGGGAGCAGCCGGCTCTGGGCAGAGGGAGCTGCAGCAGGCGTGTGTCTCACCGCGGTTAGTCCTGCTGCCGCACGGTGCAGAGGGAGGGAACGGTGTGTTTCAGCTGCACTGCGGGGTTTAAGTGGTCGTTATTAAACAGCTACCCGAGACTGCTTGTTGGCTCAATAGATTTTGGTTTTAGCACAGGGCTGGAGTATGAGAGGAAAGCTCCCTGCAGGCCCTCTCTGGCAGTGAAGTGGAGGAGTGGGCTGCTTTGCCTTTAACCCCCAGCTGCCTTCTTATTAAGCTGATTTTCCTCTCAAGGTCCAGCCGGTGTTCTCTGAAGCTAGTGTCAGTATTGCAGTGCAGAGCAGAGTACAGCTGACCTGAACAGAATCACCCTTCCTTGGATCGTTCAAAATATAAGTGTACTTGTGCTCCTTCTCCTGCATTGAAATGGTTGCTGTGGTTTGATTGAATTTCTCTCGCTGCTTTGGTTCGAGCAGGGTTTTAGAGTCCTCGTGCCATGGAGGCTGGAGGTCCTTCCCTTTCTCTCTCATCTGTCAAGATCTTTTTCTAGAGTAACACAAAAAAACATAAAGGACGGAGAGAACCAGACTTCTCTGTAATTTATTCAGAAGTTCTTATACTTAAAAAGAATAATCTGACTCTCAGAAGAGCTGGGAGATTTCTGCAACGTGTGAAGGAGAAACTTCTCTTGGAGGTGTGCGATTGCGGGTTGGTTCAAGCTTTCCAGATCTGCGAATGAGAGGATCAGCCCTTTGGGCAGGTGGGAAAGGTGCATCTCCAGTGGCGTAATCTGGCCTTAGAAAGCCAGAAAGCTGGATATCAGAATCTAGTCCGCTGCTTTCCTTCGGGCGTCACCTTGACCCAATCAAAGCCCAAGAGATATTTGTTCAATTCTTTATGTGATGAGGGAGACTACATATCATCCCTTCCAGACGTTTGGGGTTTTTATTTTCCGTAACAAATTTTCTTGTACAGAGGAATTTGTGGTGGCAGCCTGTGCACGAGCTGAGAAAAGCCTGCTGTCAGGCTGCTGTTGGAGGCAGGAGGAGGAGGGAGCGTGTGATTCCTGCCAGGTGGTGGTTGTTTCTCTGGGGGGTTCCTGCCCCACACTGCCAGTGCCTGTGAGATCTTGGTTTCTGCTGCTGGTCTCCTTGTGAGTGCTGTGACGGCTCCCTCCTGGCTCTAGAGATGGTATCAGGAGCCTGAGGGGTCAGACAAGCTGTAGACACAAGGGAATGGCCCCTTTTCCTGCTGCTGCTGGAAACACTGAGCCCAGCTTGCTTCTCAGCATTTTGCTTGCAATGCCCAATGTTCTCCACCGCAGTTGTACTTGCACGGGCTGGATTCCCTCCCTCTGCCCCTCGGTGACCTCTCCTTCTCCACCCTTTCCCCTCTCCTGTCCCATTTTGACTTTTTTTCTTCTTTGCATGCATGTTACACGCAGACCTCTGTGTGCATGTAGTTCTGCGTGTTTATTCCTCTCTGTAGTTTAATCCTGGACGTAGTTTTAGCCCTGACTTCTCTCTCATAGCACCCAGCTATGCCCCTTGCCCCTCACTCTTGGCACAAAAGCTGCTCTTCTCCCCTGTGCACCCCTGCAGCCCTTCGCCCCCGGGGAGCAGAGCTGAGCTGTGATACCCAGACACCAGCCCGTGCCGTGCCCCCTTCCTGGGGCTCCTGGCCTTGCCAGGCACCCTGGGCCCAGCAGAAACACCCGGAGATGGTGCAAGGTGTGCAGAGCAGCCGGGGGGTGTGGATGTGCCGTGCTCCGGCAACCTGCAGCCTGGGGAGAGACGCCTCGTGCGCAGGGTGCAGCTCTTCCCTTCTTTCCACAACAATCCCATGCCTTTCTGGGTGCCCTGCCTCAAGCTCTGCAAGTCACGGCACAGTGTCCCTTCCCTCCTGATGTCATCTGACGTCCCCCGCTCCCATGGGGCTGGACTCTTGCCCCACAGGCAGCGTGGAGACAGGAGTGCTGGCCTCGGAAAGCAACGGCAAAGCGTCCTCCTGTCACTTGGGCACGTAGAGGATATTAGCTGTTCAAAAGCAGCTTTGTGATGACCGTTGGCATGGAGACAAGTGTTTGGAGGGATCGCCGTTGGCATCGTCTCTGCTCCCCTGGCACAGGGAGGGAACCTGCAGCTTGTCGGCCGGATCCGCTTGTGCCTGTCCCTGCACCTCTCCTCCCCTCCCCACGTCTCTGCGTTGGCACCAGCGTGCACGGGGGTGCTGGCGGGAGGCTCCTTGCTCAGGGAGGTGGTGGAGTGCTCCATCTTCATTAGCTCATCGCTGCTCCATCTTCATTAGCTCATCGCTGCCCTGCCTCTGACCTGTCTCTCCAACGCCACAAGCCTTGGCCTGTGATCTCGGCACTGAGTGGGTCTCTCTGCTCCCTCAGCACTGCTGCACACGGTGGCTCCGGTCCCTGCCCGCCCTGAACAGCTTTCCAGTCCGTTCCTCGAGGTATTACTTCTGGCAGCTGCTCTGGGGTCTCTGTCCCGTGCCCTCCAAAGAGAATATTGTCCCTGGAGTGGCAGCAGTGGCTGCAAAATGAACAAACGATTTCAGGTGGTTTCTGGGGCACAGCCAAGCTGCGAGTCCTGCAGCCCCGGCGTCACGTGGAGCCTGGCTGAGCTCTGGGTTTCGGTCATGTCTGCGCTGTCAGAATCCCTTAGAGCCAAGGGCTTGCTTTGCTCTGCACTGCCGGTGAGGATTAATGCTGCACCTCCTTGTTGTGCATGGCTGAGCTCTTCCTCCCATCAGCAGCTGCAGGCCGGTCTCTCCTGATGGAGGCAGGTCCTCAGAAACAGCAGGATTGATCTCAGATCAGCCACAGACTTCGCCAGCCATCCTCCTGCAACCTCCACTCAAAATACCTTTGTCATTTTTCATGTGTAAGTGGAGCATTGTGACTCCTCAGGTTCTTGTGCTGCATTTGGAGTTGCTGTCAGCTGCCTGACTCACCTGAAAGCTCAGAAATACATTGAGTGCTGCAGATGCAGCTGCTCTTCAAGTGAAGTGTGTCCCTGACTTGTTTTGTTTGCAGTCCCTGTTGCTTGCAGCATGAATGAAGAGCTGTCGGAGCGTCCTCCCCTCAGTCCCGGCATCCCCTGGGCTCTCGGGGAGCTGGTTTCCTCGCAGCTGTGCCTCAATTCCTGGGGTCAGAGGCTGCTTGAGAGGGTTTTGCTCTGTCCCTTGTCTCAGCTCTTGCCACACAACGAGGCTCCTGCAGCCTCTCCAGCACCTGGTGTAAGACAGGAGGTGTCACCCAGCGCTGGAGGGAGGGTACGCGGCCGGGGGCTGGTGGGGAAGGAGAGGGGACCTGCTCTCCTAGCTGGAGGGGAGAAGCTTTTGGGACTGGAAAAGGGAAAGGCTGTCATGTAGCAAGCAGGGAAAGAATGCTGGCTTCCACGGTACTCCGTGGAGCTTAGGAGAGGAGGACAATGTTTGTTTGGGAGCCTCTTCATGGGACCAGCTGAAAAGGGTACTTCGGATGGAGGCAGGGTGGTCCTGCTCAGTGTCTGGCGTGGAGGAAGGTGCTGACCTGTCTTGCAGCGTCAGAGAGGTCCCTGCTCTGAAGGTAGTACTGGAGGTCTCCCCGACAGGCTGAGCAGCAGCAGCATGGTGAGAGCTGAGCCGTGGGGCCACAGCGCTGCCGTGGCGGGACAGGCTGGATGAGCTGTTCAGCATTTGCTCTGGCAGGGGAAAGGATGCTCCAGGGTGGTGACAGACAAAAGCATGATCCACAGTCTCAGCTGGGACAGCCAGAGCATGGTGTCCTGGTTCTGCTGAGAGGCGAGGATGGAGAGCTGGGTCTGGACAGCTTCATCCTTCTCACCTGCCTTGGGGAAGGGTGAGGGCAGGTGGAGCTGTCCAAGGAGCGGTCTCTTCCCTTGGCAGGAGGCAAAGGGGCGTTTGGGTAGGTGGAGGCAGAGGCAGGGAGGTGAAACCTTGTGGTGGGCAGTGGGGGGCTGAGTTGCTGTGGTGTGGGAGGACAGCAGACATTGGCTTTTTCTTGCTGTATTGTGGAGGCTTTGTATGTCCCTCGGTGAGTGACACCATCCGGGGCATTGCAGTGAGGTTCTCTGTGCCCTCGCTGGGGGTGTGGGTGAAGGGAGCCGCTGCCCTAACAAGCTGCAGTAAATAAGTGCAACACAAACTTGAGAAATGCTGCAACAGCGGGCATGGGGCAGGTCACCCATACGGCTGTGCCCGACCCTTCAGCCCCACCAGCAAGACCTCTCTGTGCAGCGAGACCCGGCTTCTGCTCTGACAGCTGAGCTGTCCGTGATCATCCCTTGATACCAGAGCTCTGGAAAGGCACCTACATGGCGGTGGCCCAGAGACAGACCCAGGTGCCTGTCCCACTCCTTAGGGAGCCAGGAGCTGGTTGTCAAGCTGATTTGTGCATGTGATGGGAGCAGGAGCTTCAAGTCCTCTGGAGGAAAGCTGGTCCCTTCCCTGCAGGAACCTTTCGCCCGGGTGGTCCCGGCTCTCTGCAGAAGGCAGAGGGCAGCAGCAGCTGAAGGACGCTGTGACAGTGACCCGGCCCGGGGGCAGGTGAGCAGAGCTGCCTGAGGAGGGGAGGATGTTGCTCCTGGAGGCATTGGGCTGGGGGGGGGTTGAGAA
>NW_010101116.1:0-9808 GCF_000699245.1 Pterocles gutturalis
CGGGGGGGAGAGCTAGCGTCCTGGCTGCTAATTGCAGGGTGTTTAATTAGGGAACAGCACTCTGCCTTTCAGGGCTTAAAGTAAATATCCTAGCAATTTTTTTTTTTTTTTTGCAAAAAGCAAATCGTGATCAAACCTGCACCTGGTTGCTCGCTTGGTGATGAACATCTGCTCTCCAAAATCACAGCATCCTGCCTGGCACAATGGGGGACGGTGTCCCACGGTCGCCCAGGAACCGTTCTACCACTGGGCATGCATGGCACTGGGCTCGCAGGTCCCCGTGTCCGATATGTGGCTTTAGGGAAGGTCTGAGAGGAGAAAGCATCAGAGTGCTTGCTTGAAAAAAAGGCTCTGGGCTGAGGTGCAAGCGGAGCCCCTTCAGCGGCGGGCAGGCAGTGAGTACGGCAGAGCAGTTTGATGAGCAGCTTGTGTTTGTGATGGAGAATGGGGAGGTGGGGAGAAGCCTTTGGAGAGAAGAGACCCAGACAAAGCAGAAAGCCCTGATCGGTGAGAGGGGAAGTTGCGTTTTTTTCAAGAGAGAATGTGGCTTTAACTCATTGCAAGGTGGGAGGGATCTACCCATGTTGTTAACAAATATCCTTAACGCTACACTGGCTGTCCAAAATGTGAGGTTGATGCTGAAGACCTGGACCCTAGGTGATGGCAGTTCCTTGCTACCAAATATCAGGCAGGACTGGTCAAAAGTGAAGAATACGTTGCTTCAGGTCAGAAATTGCTTTTATTGTGACTTGGAGGCAGCACAAGGAGCAGCAGCAGGTTTGTAGTTTTGTTAGGAGCCCTCCAGAGCTGAAAGGCAGGTGCCCAAGTTCTCAGTGTCTTTACTGGGGCGAGGGGGGGTGGTCCATGGGGTGGCCCTGCCAAGAGTGGGGAGGTGAAGACACCCTTGTGCAGGAGCTGCTGGGGCATCACCAGGAGAGTGAGGAAGGAGGTAGGAAGGTGAGGGGTGCTGCTTGTGTGGATTCCTTTTGATAAGCTGCTCAACAGGGTGGGAGATGAGGGCGGGAGAGGAGGACAGTGGGGAATGGAGCCAAAACACCAAAAGGTGGGCTGGGGTCCATTTTTCGTCACTGCTGTTGACTCACAGCTGCAGCAATGAGGGGAAAAACTGATTTTGTGTCGATAGATTCTCTTAAATCTTCACCAAATGGCTCCAAAGATGGCAATAGCTCTAATTACCAAATTACAAGTGGTTTGCATTAATGAACACTTCACAGTGGCTGCACCAAACCTTGTGGCAGCCCCCCTCCCCTGGTGCTAGCGATGGGTTACGTGCCATCTCTGGCTCCATGAGGCATGCACCGTGGATCTTCTAAGCTGCTAGAAGTTGTATGTGTTTATTTTGTGATCTCTGGTCCCTGTAGGGTTAATGTGTGCCTACCACACATCAGAATCAAGCTGAAGGGTGATGCTGTGGGAGGCATTTTCTTCTGTACTTCTGTTACCTCAGTGTGAGAAGTTTGAAGATCAGTAGGGACACTTTAATGCAGTTGACTGTTAACTCGACACAAAAGCAAGAAACATCAAAGAAAATCTTTCTGAGGGGTAATCGTGGCAGGGCTGCATCCAGGGCACTCCTGACAGTGTTTATGATGTACCCACGCCTCCTCTCTGATCTGTACATGAAGCTGCTGTGTAGCCACAGCCCTATCGCAACACCTGGAAATTCACCAGGAGACCAGAAGATCCC
Organism: Pterocles gutturalis; assembly: GCF_000699245.1. NCBI lineage: Eukaryota > Metazoa > Chordata > Aves > Pterocliformes > Pteroclidae > Pterocles > Pterocles gutturalis. The sequence goes on from NW_010101116.1 coordinate 1,709, forward strand.
CTGCCTGGGATGGCACCAGCCTTCCTGCAGTGCCCGTTCCTTCCCTCTGCTCCTGTGGGAGGAAAACTGCCTTGCCAGGTAAGGCAGCAGAGTAACAGCTAAAAAAACCAAACAAACAAACAAAAAAAACCAAGCAAAACAAACAAAAAAAAAACAAAACACAGTTAGGGGGGAGAAAAAAGCCCCAAACTGTTGCAGAGCGGAGACAAGATTCAGAATCAGCAAAAGGCAGCCTGAGAGCAAGGCTCTCCCATTAATTCACATGATCGTTCAACAGGACAACTTGCCCTTTAAACTTCTGCAAGTCAGTGTCTTACAAAGACTGAACCTTTAAGGACATTCTGGGTTTTTATTTTATTTTGTTTTGTTTTTTAAGTAAGCTGCTGAGATTTCCTGTGCACCAGCACACTCTACATGCACTGAGTAAGCAGAAACATGCTTGTTCTTGGTCACTCTGAAAAGCTACTGCGATACATAGCGCTTGTAGCGGTACTTTGATTCCTTAAATTGCTGGAAGCAATTGACAAATTGACATTAGTGACTTAAATCTAGGAACTAGTAGCTTCATCTGAAAGCAGCCCAGGTTGGAAGCTCTTAAATGCTCCACAGAAGAGGTATAAGAAAAGCCTGATATTATTTTCATCTATTCTACAGGCATCTGCCAATCAAAAGATTATGGCCACTTGTTTAAACCAAATATTTTGTCTGCAGAGAATCACTTTATTACAGGGACATGTTCCTAAGTGTGTCAGTCACAGAATCCTTTCCACAGTGGTCTTTTGGTAAGAGGAATGGACACAGAGTACTGGACAGCCTGTGATCATCCTCAGTGGGTACCAGCCTCGGCAAAGGCAAGCTACTCAATTAAAAACTGCTTTCACATGCGCAGAGAACCTGATCCAGCTGAAGTCAGGTCAGTCTGTACCCACCTTCAGTGAAAATCCTCCCTGCACAGAGTGCCTCAGGCAGCTGCCCTAGGACTAACCCATGGTGGCTGTAAAAGGTCTTTGCTTCCCACTGATGTGCCAGTTTGACCCACCAAATGTATAGGTTAATATATGCAGGAGATACTCTGCTAACAGTCACCTGGGGAGCTTCTGGGCCAAGCAGAAGGGTGATATGGTAAATCTTCAAATGTGGAAAAAGTAGCAAAGCCAGTAAATTGTCCTCCTGCCCAAGAGTGAAAGGACTGACAAAGCTTGAACTGCAGCAAGGGAGATTTTTGATTAGCAAAAAGCAGTGGGATAGTTTGCAGAATCTCCATCCTACCATAGTTAAATGCATTAATAATTCTTTTTAAGAGCAGGACAAGGTGTAAGAGCATTTCAGTTCTATCTGGTCCTGCCATGGCAAGATAGGAAGGATTGGGTGTTCTGTTTCCAGCAAGACAAGAGTTCCAGTACTCTTCCTGTTGGCTGTCCACCTGCACTGTAGCTCCTGATGTGCTCCTGATCCTGCATGTGACCGCACTGAGCCTCATCTAACCCAGCTTGTGACTTGTCCTGAGATGCAGCTGTGGCTGTGCCCCAGCTGGAGTGGCACCAGGTCACCTACTGCCCCTGCCCTGGTCTGACAATTCTCATAAAACACTTTTTTTTTAATTTTATGTTTTAGAACAAAGGGGAAAAAGAAAAAAGGAAAAAACATAATTAAAATCCCTCAACCCTAGTTCTGCTGAGCACCCTGAGGGTCCCCAGCCCTGTGCACCAGCTGGGGTCTGTCTCTGGGCTGCTGCTGGAGTAGGAAAGAAACTGAACTGTTCATACCTATCACCTGCCTTGCTCCACTCTTGGAGATTTGCTTTAATCCAGCAACATCTGCATCCATTTAGCCAGCAGCCCGAAGTTCAGCCTTCTAAATATAGTGTTTTACAGTTTATGCTTTATTCGTCTAAGGTTCACTGAAAATTTTAGATGTTGAACTGAACATGCGTCAATCAAACACAGCAATGCTTGACAGAGAATTCATTTGACTTCATCAGCATTTCCAGGTAACCCGACTTTGTGCTGATGTGTAATTATAGCAGCAGATGGAGGTTTGGATTTGGTCAGTAGTGGCTTTTGATCACTGTAGTTAGTATTCTGTCTAAAATGATCCCGCAGTGAAATAAACACGCTGGTATGACTGTACAGCTCACATCTTGCAGATCTTTTCTCAAGCTGCCTAGTCCTGAGAATTTTACATGTGTTGGCAACATTATCACAGTCTCAAATAATGGAAGTTTTAAGAACACAGATTTGGAAATAGAGCTTTAGCTGGTGCAGTGATCACTGACATTTATCCCCAGGTAAAAGTGGCTTTGGATAAAGTTAAAAATATATAACCAGAGGTATAATCACTCTTTACATTTCCCTGATGACTGGAGAAAGGCAAATGTTGCACCCATCTTCAAGAAAGGCCAAAAAGACCATCTGAGAAGGGTATCACTTCAGTCCCTGGGAAAATCATGGAGGAAGTAATTTCAGAGCATGTTTTTGGGCAGATGCAGAAGATTACTGCGAACAGTCAGCAGGGGGTTACCAAGGGAAAATCACGCCTGACTCACCTGCTTTCTATAACAAAATAACTCTGTAGACAAAGAAACAAACAGCGGATGTTCTTCATCTCAACTTTAGCAAGGCTTTCAACACTGTCTCACATATTCTTGTGCCCAAGTTAGGACGTTAAGCCTAGATGGACAAGGAGGTGGGCAGAGAAAGTGGTTGGATGTTCAGGCTCAGCATCATGGTGAACGGGCTGGACTGTGCCTGGGGTGGGGTATCGCGGGGGTCTGTCCTGGAACCTGGCCTTTCTCAAGGACCTGGAGGCAGCAGCAGGGTGCCCTGTCAGCAGGCTTGTGGGTGACACCGAAGTGGGAGAACCAGGCAGTACTCTTGGGGCAGGGCTGCCATCCCAAGGGACCGAGACAGGCTGGGCAGGAGCCTGATGAAGTGCTGCAAGAAGAGCAGAGCCCTGGGGCAGCTCAGATGCCTCCAGGGCATGGAGCCAGTGGGTCTCTGGCTGTTTGAACACAACCACAGCCTGTGGCTGAGGAGAGCATCGCCTTCCATTCAGCACTCAGTAGACCTCATCTCAATTGACTACTGCGTGTACTTTTGGGTCCCACTGCCCCCCCTGCATTGCCAAACTGGAGCAAGTTCAGCAGAGGGTCAATGTGATAGTCAGGGGCTGGAGCACATGCCTGGAAGGAACGGCTGAGGGAGCAGCTTGTTCAGGCTTTGGGGAGACCAACAGCAGCCAGCCAGTACCCACCAGGGAGTTTCCAGGGAAATCAAGTCAGATTTCTCACAGCAGAGCATAGGCAGGAGGATGAGAGACAAGGGGTAGAAGCTGAAAAGAGAGACAGTCAAGCATTGGAACAGGTTGCCCACAGGCTCTGCAGTCTACACCCTTCAAGGGTTTCAAGACCACAGTGGAAAAATATGGTTCTGAGTAACACAATCATTTTGCAGCCAGAGGTGAAGCGAGCTCCTGCGGTCCTTTTTAACAGGAATGATCCTGTGATCCTACGACACAACGCAAGGACAGCAACAAGTCGCTCAACAGCAGCAGCACCCACTACTCCAAATCCAAAAAGCACGGTTACTGGACAGCTGCCGTTCTCCAGTTCCATTCTTTATAAGACTATGATGAACAAAAAACAAAGCGGCTTTTTGCTTAGACAACACTACTGCTCTGAAGATATTCTGTGCCTCAACAAGCAATAACATGACAGGCTCCAAAGGTACAAAGATCTGTCCGTCAGAACATGACTATGAAAGCATGTTTTTCTCAAGAAGTGATCAGGACCTGGAAAGCTCAGAAGAGGACAGGAAAAGGACAAGAGGAGCATTACAACGTTTGTTCACACACATTAAAATTAAACCAGGTTTCTCAGGAAGAAACCATGTCTGGTGTTCTCACGTCCTCCTCCAGCTGGTACAGAAATGGATACACATACAGAAGAGTTGTTCAACAGCTGTTCCGCATTAATGTACATTGCAGGAAGGTACTAAAAAGTCAAGACACTGTAGCAGCTAATTCCTTAAGTTGTTTATTTATCATTGAAGAAACACACAGCAGCAAGTTCTGTGTTGGCTTCAGGATGACCAGATAGTTAATCGTTGTGATCGCATCCCAAAATTGAAGTCAACACAGCCATCACTACAAATCACTTTTTTTTTGGAAAGGGAAAGAATTCACCCTGAAGACAAAGAATTGGGGGAAAATTCAACAATTTCTCCAAAACCACACATTTTAAATATGACAATATTTATAAATCCTTGAAAGGCATGAATTATCCAGTAACGGAAAAAGCGGTTGTGCTATTGGCAACAGAAAATGCATAGCCATATGCTTACCAAAACACTTAAATTGTAAAAGCTTGAAGTTTTGTGGTCGTACACTGCAGCAGTATACATTACTGGAACAATGACAGCAAAATGGCGTCAGAGGCGGTTATGTATTCAAGTAAATCTACAGAAAATATCCCAGTGTAGCTAATGCTTATAATGTTTATTGTATTTCATTCAAATTTAAACAATTGACTGAATTTAGATTGTGATAAAATACATATTTCAGAAACCGCCTGCCCTCAAAGATACTTAGGTAAGAGAGGGCTTTTATATCTTTTTCTATTTTTTTGGCTAATTATGGGAACTGATCTCTCTCTGCTTTTTCACTAATTCCACTGTGTGATCAGAGGTGTTTCCAAAAGCATGTTCTGTGACAACAATACCCCAATCCAAATTAAGATAAACTAAAAATAAAAAGGTCAGCCTCTTTTGGTGCGAGATAAAAGCACTACTCAAGACAGCTGTTGGGCTTGCTTCTTTTTATTTCAGCAACAAATGACCCATGAAATAAGCATAATTTAAAATTTTAAAAACTGGCATTCAATTTCCAACCTTCTGCTGTGAGTTTTGTGCATGATCAATCTATATGAGTAAGTAATTCAAGCTCATGCTTTCACGTTACCTCAAAACATTTGTTAAAGAATTCCAATTCAGAATGTTTATAAGCACAAATATAAACTGTGGATTCGATCAAATCAAAGCTAAAACATTGGTTAAACTCTGTGATTTTCATTTAACGTCGTACAGTGGTCCACCCTTCTTCATCTGTCTCATTTTTAGTACGGCGAACGGGCTCACGCTCCTTTTCTGATTTCCAGGAACCCTTCTCCTTCTCACCATCTCTTTCTCGATCTTTTGATGCTGGTGGGGGAGCAGAAGCTGGAGAAGCAGCAGGAGCAGGAGCTGATCGCCGAACTGTTTCACGTTCTTCCCCACGTTCTTCTCTCCTATCATCAGCACGCCGCCATGAGCTTGCTACAAATACAGAAAGACAATAAAACCACCTTTGTCATGCTCCACCAGCATCCTGCAAGAGTTTAAACAAATATGCCCAACACCGACAGTCTGATTTATTGGTTCTCAATCTCGACAAGAGGTAATATGATGAAGACAGCCAAATACATAGCTTAATTTTATAGTGAAGTAATGGACAGGAACTGCTCAAGCTTCTTTTCAGATTCAGGATTGCTGTGAGCAATCCAAGCGTCGTCTTTAGAACACAATAAGAATGTTCTATTGAAGTACGCAGTTTATGATGAAAAAATATATTATCAGAATTAAAAGCACAAAAGCATCTCCTCAGAAATGACTGAACCCTGAAAACAGAAAAATCCCAACTTAAGAACACTTGTGGAAAATGTTTAGGTGTTCACTGTCTCAAAAGACAGCAAATTACTCTTCAGTCTACTTAAATCAGAGGTATAAACAGCACTGGATCACACAATTGCACTGGTAAGAGCACTGAAGGACATCTCAGGCTAAATGTATTTGCTGTTACTATTACAGCAAAGAATTACTAAATGTACATAATTAAAACAGGTTAATGTATGTAATTAAAATAGGTTATTCATCAAAATCAATACTATTAATAGTGTGAAACCCACATGGCCCTGTTTGGAAATATTTCCTTCACATTTCAATGGTTTTAAGAAATGAGACAGAAATTACTTTCTGGGACATCTCTCTTGATAATTTAAGTACAAGAATTTCATTCACCCTGAACATAATCCTACTATAAAAACTGCATACTTAAAACATTATCCTTCTACTGCAGATGCAAAATGCTGCTACAATAGAAAAGTGAACGACTGAAAAAAGAGTCAAGGAAAAATTCTCAATTACACTAAACTTCTATTACTTTGCTCATGCAAAATGAGCTTAAGTGGCTGAAAATATAACTTATTCCCATTTTACTACATCTTAGCACTGTCAGAGCAACATGAAGGCCCAATAGTGAATGTAAGCCTGCAGGAACACTAAAATAAACATACGCTCTTACCGGTCAGATCTGAGTGGTGGTCCTCTTCTGGCAGGTGCATCTCTGTCATCAGCACGTCGATCTCTCATGTCACGACCACCTCTGTCCCACTCTTCACGCCGACTTGAATCTCTCCAGCTGGAATTTTCCTCAGCTGGTCCTCTTCTCCAACCAGCGTCATCCCTTTTGCCATTCAAAACATAAAATAAGTGTAAATGCTAAGATTTTATCCTTGCTATGGAAAGAAGCAACAACGAATCACAGCACAGGTATTTTCAGGCCCAGTGGGTCTCTATTTAATATACTAACGTACTTCGAAAACCACCTCTGTTTTTCTGAAGCCTAACACAAAATTCTCTTGATAACAAGTTTAAAAAAATATATTTAAAAGCAGTGAAGCATTTTGGGATTCCTTCTGTAAACAGTTAACATATTATTAAAAATAACAAACCAATAAGCCCCCAAAATGCCACTCTCCATTTACTGCCTTAAAAACATGCTTAATTTCATATAAACCAACCACTATTCCTTTCACTCAGCAATGTCACATTACTTCTTTATCAACAGGGCACATTTTTTTTTTTAATAAGAAACATTCTGGAAGTATTTAAACAGGAAGTCAAACCTGGGACGCCTGAAACGATCATCTCGATCAAAATCTCTCTCTCTGTCAAATTCACGGTCTTTCTCATTTTCATCCCGATCTTTGTCTCTATCCCATTCCCGGTCTCCTGGAGGTCTGGAGTCTCGGGGAGGTCCCCAGCTGTCTTCACGAGCCTTTTCTCGTTCTCTCCATCCCCCTATAAGAAAGAAACACAGTCAAAGGAATTTGTGACTGACCTCTGATCTCTCTGTAGACAAAGAATCCTTTACTTCCCTCACAGAATCTGGTTCTTCAAGTTTTGATCCCTGAGGATTCAAATCAAGATGCTTGTAAAAAATGTGCACACTGAGTGGAAGCCATAGACAAAACACTTTAGAAACTGCTTAACATAAAGTAATATATACCTCATTGACCAGGACTGCCTGTAACAGGTTACCAGAGCTGACTACACCCAGCAGTTTGCAGTCAGAAACCACAAACTCTTCAAGGGTCTTGTGCAAAACAAGTGAGAAAGAAGTCCAGGGAGAAGCTTAGACAGCAGATTCCTTTGTGAAAGTCTACAAGTGAGGAGGTCTTAGGCAAACAAATTTTTAAGAACTTACTGCTTTTTTTAAAGCACTACTTAAAATATGACTGTCGTTTGCCATCTACTTACACAGTGCATCGTGCAATATCATTCAGTTATTTATGAATGGGAGTTCTTTATTACGTAGCCTGCTTTTTCGTTAAATAGGAAAAAGGAGAAAGCTACTGGAGTGAGTGTTGAGATTTAGGATAATTTTTCTATGAGTTTGGATTACAGAATTAGCTATAAAAGTTCATGCGATGCCTGTGAATACATAAATCTGAATAAAAAGAACCAGAAAATCAAAATCCTATCTAACATTTGAATGTCAACAACAGTTCTGAAAAGAATCAGGAAGTTTTTCTAGTCGTCATCAACACAACTTAAGACTAGAAATAAACTACACAGTAGGATACTTCAGATCATAAGGGATCTCGGAAGGTCACCTAGTCCAAACTCCTGCTCAAAGCAGGATTTTCAAGAAAGCTGGACACAAAAGCAAAAAAGGAATGGTAAAACAGGAATATCTTTGTACACATAAAAAAAGCTTATCAAAACCAGACCCACCTGAATGATGTATCAAAATCCTCCTTAGAAGGAAACTAATTTCAGACATACA
>NW_010101116.1:9826-13945 GCF_000699245.1 Pterocles gutturalis
TGCTAACCTAGTGAGAATGCTTCTCTCCCATCAGAGCATTCAACTTGGATATTTTGGTTTTGCATATAGGTAAATTACCAGCACCTTTAAGTATCTTCCAGGCAAACAACAGACATTACTTCACTTTTTTTAAAAATTCAACCAAATTACAAGGTTTAATTATACTAAGTAAAGGAGTGTCCACATTAGCCAAATTTATCCAAACGTTTTCAGAGTTGATTCTCCCATCTCTGTCAGCAACTACATTACATCTATTATGTACTAGGTTAACACACGCTTTGGAGGTTACATTATTATATTATTATATCTTACCTGGTTTCCCAAATGGTCTCCAAGGACCTGGCCTTGAATCATCACCGCTACGCCATGGACCCCTGTCATCATCTCGTCTGGAGAGCCTGTCATCATCAGCACTACGCCATGGTCCCCTGTCATCGTCACGCCTTGACATCCTGTCATCATCCATCCCTCGCCTGGGACCTCTGTCATCATCCATTCCCCGCCTGGGACCTCTGTCATCATCCATCCCACGCCTGGGACCTCTGTCGTCATCTGCAGCACGCCAGCTGCCCCGGTCATCATCCAGCCCACGCCTAGGTGGTCTGTCATCATCCAAAGCCCGTCTGGGTGGCCTGTCGTCGTCCATCCCCCGCCTGGGTCCTCTGTCGTCATCTGCTGCACGCCAACTGCCTCTGTCATCGTCCAAGCCACGCCTGGGTGGCCTGTCATCATCCAAAGCGCGCCTGGGTGGCCTATCATCATCCATGCCACGTCTGGGACCCCTGTCATCATCCATGCCACGTCTGGGACCCCTGTCGTCGTCTGCAGCCCGCCAGCTTCCTCTATCATCATCCAAACCACGCCTGGGTGGCCTGTCCTCATCCAATCCACGTCTGGGCGGTCTCTCCTCATCTCCTTCACGTTTAGGTGGCCTGTCCTCATCCCCTTCACGTCTAGGTGGCCTCTCCTCCGTTGATTCTGTAGAAGGACGTTCCTTTTCTTCCGCAGGACCACGTCGGGGCAGGTCATCCCCTCGTCGTGGCAGATCATCCCCTCGTCGGAAAGATCTTTCATCATCTCTTGGTTCTCCTCGACGCCAATCTCTACAGAACCACAGGGAATGAACAAGAAGTAGAAGTTGACATTCAGGAAAGCTTTACATATTAGATTGACAGTATCAGACCCCTCAAGGCCATTTCTGAATGTATCCACTTGATGTGTGGTTGCAAACACATTTACAGAGCTTGCAGTTTTCAAATGCACACATTCTGATTGCCCTCATTGCCACGGGAAAGTGGTAGGTCACCATCCCTACAGCTTCAATAAAAACTGAAGAGTTTATTATCTCCTTCAAAACTACAGTTTGAAGGGGATAACTACAGTCCCCTGTTGGTTATCTGCTGCAACACAACAGAGAAGAGGTTTGGCTTTACACCAGGCCTCATCTAACAAATTTCAGTTAAATCTCAAAGAACCAGTATTAAAAAACCACAACCATACAGTAAGTATCTCCTTCACACATTGGACTGTAGTCCAATCCCTGTTTTCATATGCTTTAGCGCAGCTCCAGCCCAACAGACTGGCAATACTTTCCCTGACAAGCATCCACAACTAGGTACGGCAGGACAACGTAGTGAACTCATGACTCAATCCACTTCTCCTCCGTGACGGCAAGCAGGGTGCACCGCGCTCTGGCAGGCTATCAGCTCTTGCACAGGTTCTCCTTACTAGGATGTATGTGGGAAGTAAAGACTTGGTGAGAGTTTTCTCTGGGCTATTGAGTCATCAGTTCATCTTTGAAATATGTTTGGATTTGTAACACTGTAACAATGGTTAGAGCCTTCCACTCCTGTCACTGCTCTGGACACAGAATTTAGTTTAACTTCAACAGGATTTTACACATATTTTTAGACTATAAACCTTGGCTTTGTCACCAGATCAATTTCTTTATTTCAGGAAACAAACCTTCCAAGGCTAGTTCCTCAGCAACAAAAAGAAACAAGCAATAGTACATCACAGATACGCACTGGCACCTGCTTCTTGGCAAGAGAAACTGCACTGGAGTTGAATCCCATGGATTAAAAAAAAACCAAAAACAACCCCACAAAACAAAACAAAACAAACAACACAACAAACCAACCAAAAAAAACTCCCACAGGTTTAGAAATCCACTACGCTACAGAAATTTAAACAAAAGAACAGAAATGACTTGCTACAAAACAACAGATGTAAGACTCCAAGAGGTGAGAACAAAGAGGCAACAGTTTATGACAACTCCGCATCTCAGGAATTTAGAGCAATTGTGAGCAGTGTATTTCCTACTTTTGGAAGAACAGGGAGAATGCAATTACCTATCTGTGAGATAAACAAGACATTGAGATTGTTAGCTTCCATTTACACTCAGGATGCATTAAACACTTCTGCAATATGTTAATACTTCAAGGCTTCACCCAGTAGTTTCATCCAAATTGCTGATTTTGCAATTCACAAGAAAGTGGATGACTACCCAGAATGGCAACACAGCTTTTAAGGAAAGACTGAAAGACTATTCTATTTATTGAAAGATTGTACTTTTCAAGTTAGAAGAAATTACTAGACAGAGAAGTAGTAAATTAATTTGCTTCCACTGGAGTCAGAGTAAGCTGTAAGGGATTCAAATTGCTGCACTGGAAATTAAGGTTAGACATTTATAAACATCTATCTACCTGGAAGGCTAATTAAGCAATAACACATACAGCCAGTTGGAACAAGCAGTGGTAATTCCATCAGCACAGGCTTTTAAGAACAACTAGGCATGCACAATCAGAAATATTTTAGGTACAGCTCATCCTGTTGTGGAGCAGAAGGATGAACAAATGTTAAAGATCTTGTTTTCTACAACTGTATAAACAGTCTTCACTATTAGTGAAGACATCCAAAGCCTCCAAAATATATAGATGTGAACAAGTGTGTTTGTTTTTTTTTCTTAAGTGCAAGTATCTTCAGAATATTCTTTCTTCAGAAATCCTTCCTTCTCTGTTCACTACAGTCTTTCAGAACTTTGCTTCAGTTTATGGCACACATTTTCTGCTCTGTGACTCACTCTGGGACTTGAATGGTATAAGACTCTGAATTTTAACTTTTCTATTCTTACATACCACTCTCAGTTTTCTAAATGGAAAATCTCCAACAGTTTAATCATCTAGGAATCCTGCATTTCTTTGTCATCCTTCCCCATTCTGTATTTACACAATTGACAGCAGTGTTTGAGTAGGACAGCAATTTTTAATTTAAAAAAGAAGCAGCTCCAAGATAAAACCTCTCTCTCATTCTGAGATCCTTACAAAACAGTTTTTAATAGAAGGCAACTTTCAGAGATGTAAAGGCATGTGACATTACTCAGTGAATGAAGCTTTAGCAGCAGCAATAAAAAGAGAGTCTACATGTTTTGAGCCCAATATAACTGGTGCTTAGTAACCCAACAATTACCTTTCCACTGGTGCTCGTCGCCATTCAGATTCTGCCTCACCACCTCTTCTCCAGGAGCTTTCAGACTCCCTATCACCCCAACGAGATTCCTGTATGTCAAAAGAAATTAGGATCATTGTCTCCTAATACTTTAAAATGGAATATTTTCAATATATAATTTACTCATGTCAGAGCATACCATATCACTAAAAATTCACTTGTTACACCACAGAGAATACTGAACTACCAGGAGTCTGAATAACTTAAGTATGGTCTTTACTGACTAACTTTCTTGTTTCTGGCAGAGTTTAAAAACCAATATGGTTCCCTTTGTGCCACAAACTTTACTAGTAGGGTACGATAAATGCAAACACACTAAGAAGTTTACGAGCAAGTGTATGAACAATAGCTACAGTGAGATATATATATATTTCAATATGGGGAAATACATAGGTTGCGCAAGATCTTGCATATCCACTACTCCATCAGTTATCTACTTAAATGCTTTTGAAATTAACCCAACAACCAACCCTAACATCTTCTTCCAAAAACATACAGAAGGAGCAGTCAAAAAGAAAACAAACCAGCAGATATTACCCACCTTTCTTGAAAATGGGTCATCCAGACCTCTTCTTTCTTCTTCTCGACGCCGCTCTCTTTCTTCAATCTCCA
>NW_010101116.1:14013-31347 GCF_000699245.1 Pterocles gutturalis
TCACGTTTCTCACGCTCAATGCGTTCCTTTTCCTCACGCTCTACAAAGTTGCAAACATAAATAGATGTATAAAAAAAAAATCCAAGCATTTGACAGGATGCATTTAACTAACCATAGAACCTGTTTTCTGGAGGTATCCTAACTCAAAAGCAATAGGAAAAGGAACCCTGATACATCCACTAATGTGACATCTTGAAAAACAGCTATCAAGAAAGGAATGATAAGGTTCCAATACCCATACATGAATTTGATGTACAGACCAGAAATGTGCCAGCCACAGTATCAGGAACTATCTCAAGTATGGCAGAGGATCCCCTTTTTAGAAAAGGTCAAACAAAAAAATCAGCTACAGTGTCAGAAATTTGATATTCAGGACTGCTTGGTTTCTGTTTGGTTGTTATTTTAAATATTGCGTGATTATGAACTCTGGTACGTAAAATCTTCATCCACCAAGTGACAAGACACAAATCTACTTTACAGGATGCCTACCATCTCTCCTCTTCTAAAGCCTTGTAACGGGCTACCAGACAAAGCAATCCACTTGGTCTAAGAGTCACATAGAGTTCCTGAGCTCTTGACCTGACACCAGTGTTCCCTTTCTGTTCTCTTTAAGATGTCCACAAACAAGTGGACAGAATTAAAACTAAACAAAATATTGAGTCTTTGATTTTATTCATCAGCCTCTCTGACTTTATGTCCTCCTTTATTCATCTGTGGGAGAGGGGGAGGCAGGAAGCATTCATTTGCTTTCATTTTCCCTCCCTCCTATAAAGTTTTACCTTTATCTCTGCTGCACAGGTAGGCATTCAGAAGGTGCACTAGGTAAAATGTAAAGGTACATCGTCTAATAACAATAAACACAGTCTTCACCACTGACTGAAAGTGAAAAGACTTCCTCCAATATTGTGAAACAGGGAAACCAGAAGTTAGCTGTGTACACATCTGGAATGGGTCAAGGCTGCAAATGATAAAATAAGTACATTCTCGATTATACCTTTAAGCAGCTGTTCTTCTCGTAATCTTTGTTCTTCTTCCTCCTTTTCTCTGTAATAAGTAATGCGCCTCTCTTCTTTCCGCTGTTTCTTGCGTTCCTCCAAACGATTACGCCTCTCTTCTGCTAACCGTTCCTGGAACTGCTTGAGTTTATCCTGAAGTACAAAGAAAACACAAGAAAACACAGGAGCTGTAATGTTTAAGAGGTAGACAGTTACACAAATTGCTACATAAAGCTGAAGAGAAACACAAACTAACTGCAACATATTAAGTTCGCTACACTGAAAAACAACTGCCTGTTTGCCATTTCAACCTTTTTTGCAATAAACTTTGCACAAGGGAATATAATCCTACTTCAGAAGAAAGACAATCAGCATTGTGCACAATTTTAGTCCTTCATCTACTTTTTCAGGAAAGTAATTACCTGAATACTAATTTACCCGTACCTAAAATAATTACCTAAAGTTACTTATATTGTTCCAAAGAATCATATGGAGTTACTTATTTTAACACAATACCTCTTTTGCTTACTTTTTCTTACTGCAACATAGACAAATAATCAAAGCTATAAACAACCTCAGCAAATGCAGAACTTTAAAAATGTAGAGCAAGAACCCTGCCCTTGTGGTCTAATTTGTTATTAAATTTTGCAAACATAAAACATAACTTTAAGTTCCAAATACTGGGACTATCAAAATAATTTCCAGATTCAAACAAAAAGATTAAAAAAATAGACAAGTACTTCTATCTATTTTTCAGCTTCAATATTATTGTCAGTGTTATTCCATCATTTCATGAAGAATCACTGGGTCACAAGTTTAGTTCGTCACTTTAGTGCAATATTTTATTACAATACCATATCTTAATGTACCTCATAAACTGTTCGTCGTGATGCTTTGAGCCTGGCTTCAAATAGATCTCTATCCTCCAACATCCTTGAGAGCCTGTTCTTATGCTCAAGGGCTTTCTCACGCTCCAACTGCAAAGTGGTGATCTGAAAATAGATAATACAAGAAGTATCAAAAAGTAAAATCTTACTATATATTTGCATTCAATCTACCTCAGCCACTAGAAAGAGAAATTATCTTTTCTTTTTTCAGATCCTAGACAGAAGATGCTGCTGTCCACCAGCACAATGAAATTGCAAAACTAACACTTAATTCTTCAAGGCAACTTCTTCCCTTCTTCTCTTGGATTGAGCTGAGGAAAAAAGACTGTGCAAAACCCAGTATTTTTCATTCCTTGCTAATGGATCATCTGAACAAAAAAATTCTTACCCTTTCTTCTTCCTGTTGCTCCCACAACTCCATATCATGCACTCTTTGCTCCTCATATGCAGTCTTTATTAAAGGAATTTCCTCTAAGCGCTTCGCTCTTTCAAAATAGTCAATCTAAATAAAGATAACATACCTTTAGCATGTCACAATGCAAAGACCAAATCTGGAAGACTCAATCTTCAGCATCCCTCCAAAGAAAACCCCCCACATCTGAAGACTTCTCCAATATATCTGATATATTATTGTTACAGAAGAATAACCACATTGGACCACATCAAAGGTCCACCTAACCAAGAACCTGCCTCTATCACTAGCAACTAAGTCCACTCCTAGGTACGGATGGAAGAATAGAGGCAGGAATATACAATACTCTCTCTGCATCATCAACTTTCAGCTCCCAGTATTCCCTGTGTTGAAGTTTTTTTTGTATTTAGTAGGCATTGGTGGATTTCTCCTCTTGTTCTTTTGAACTCAAAGAAGCTTTTCACATACAACATACTTTGGAAAGAACTCCTGTGTGCCTATGTTTTACAGTATGAAGACCCACCTCCCACCTTCTGCATATGGCTCCTACTAGCTTCTTTTGATGCTTCCTAGTTCACTATCTTGCAGTCAGTGCAAGAACAACCGCTCCCCATCATCAGCTATTTCAAGTTTCACCTTGCCCAGGTTCTATACTTCTATTTACTATGACAACATGTTCCTCACACTTTTATAGTTACCTATGTTTCAGGCAGATCCTATTCTGCTATCTAGAAAGGGCTCTAGCAGTGGAATTTCCTCTGTTCCAGTGAGAATTAATACAACTAACTAAATTTAGCTTCTCTGTAATGGCCTCACTTTCTGTGAGCATTTAATCTTCTCTGAACGTGTTCCAATTACAAGTCTTTACAAGTAAGACTCAGTTCACATACAGCTGAAGGGTCCATCTTCAAATTAACTCCATTAATTATAGAACAGATTTGTGCACCGATACTAGAAACTCAGTTGCTTTTTAACCCATTTACCTTTTTTTAGTTTCATACAGTAACATTTTCAACACCAATATTATATATGTGTGTGCATATATATATATATATATATATACGAATACAGGAGTTCACAATCAGTAACTAAAGCATTGTATAGACACGGTTTTGTACCCTTCCTACTTTGTACCTTTTTCTCCTGATTCTTCAGGCGTTCCTGAAGTTCCTTCTTTTCTTTTTCAAGCTGTTCAACTTGTTTAGCCATAATGAAGTCAGGATCCAATTCTTCAAGATCCTACAATCAAGTAAAGTTATCAATATAAAATAAAGCAAATGTTTTTTCTGCTACAAATGTGGTTTATTTATTTACGTTTATCTGCAGTTTCCCTCTTAACTTTTAAACTAATTGCTTCAGAAACATTCTAAGTTTCTTTTCCTCTCTTCTGGGTAACTTGTATTTTATTTTTAAAAAACTCTCTAAAGCACTTGTATCTTGATTTTCAATTGAGATACAGTCCAGGTACTACAAAATTGCACCTGCAGGTCTATTTTATATTTCATATACCGTTCAAGCAACAAGGAGGGGGTGGAAAAAATGCCAAACAGCTAGACTTGAATTCCTCCAGTAAAAAAGGTCCTATCCAAACTCAGAATTAAGGTTTACTTACACTGTTGAGCAAATTTAAACGCCAAACTGTCTCATTTTTAAGAAAGGTTGTTTATAAGACCAGTTACAGTGTAAAACTAGGAAAGAACGTGAAATTTAGTCAGCCTAGCAAAGCAATATAAAAGCATTAAAAAACCCTCAAAGCTTCAATAATAAATTGCCTACCTCAATATCAATATCTTTAAATGCTTTGGCTCCCAGTTCAGTCTTCTTAATCTGCTCCAAGCGCTCACGAACAGTCTTCTTTTTGATTTGTTCATGCTCTTGCAGGATACGCTCCTTCTCTCTTTCCTTTGCCTCCTGGCGCAGTCTCTCTTCTTCAGCTTTCCGGACTTTTTGTAATTCTGCTTCACGTTGTTCCAGTTCTTCTTTTTCACGCTGAATGTTCAAACTTTCAAGGCGTTCTTTTCTTTCCTCTATAGTTTGACGACGTGCAAGAATACGCTGATGCTCCTTCCTTGAATTTTTCAGGAAGGCCGTGACTGCCAGCTGATGTTGTTCTTCCTTTTCTTGCTGAATTTGAATTAAGATAAGACAATGTAAGTAGCATCTCTTTAAAAATGCAGAAAGCATAGCAAATGCTTCTCAAAGAAAACTTATGTTAGTTTTACTCTCCAAACTTGCCAACTGCATGAAAATACAACTGTAAAGGTAAATCTAATCACTCATCTAAGTGGTATACAAGGTAGTATCAACTGAGTAGACTCATGTGCAAATGGAGAAAGTTGTCTGTAAAAACACAAGTATTCTGCAATACATCTTAAGTATGACAGTTTCACACTTTCCTCTGTCCAAAAATATTACACACCCACATTAGTGATATCTAAGACTCTAACTGAAAATGGGGTAGGGAGGGTCAATCTTGTTTGTCTCTGCATGTGTTAGCAAGTGTAGCACCACATGCACTAAATTTCACCAAAGCTCCCTTTGTCTTTAAAGGTGTTTTTTTTTCCAAACACACTAACATAAGAGAAAAATATCCTAACTGACACAAAGCACTATCTGTGAGATGATAAAAAAAATGATGATTGTCTCTCAACAATTTAGGTATATAAACAATATATAAAACCACTTTAATTAGGTAATAAAAAGCACAAGACTTCTAGACACCAGCTATTCTCTAATATTCTTTAAGCATCCTTCCAACCACCCCACCATTCTCCTCCAGAGTGCCTATCCAGGTTTTTGTAGAGATTCATGCTGCACACATGAAAGGTGTTATTGCACCAGCTCAGTGAGCTGCCCATTTTAATCAGTCCAGCAAGCAGCAAAACACTGCAGCCCAATCAGTTCACTACACTCCCTGAGTCATGCTGCTCTTGAAATGTGAGCTAGCTCAGAGGTATTTTTAGTAATCTGTCACTTCTACGGCATTCAACAAAAACACTGAAACATCCATACTTTGTTGCAGATCTGGAAGTGTTTAAAGATAAAATGGAGGTGCCAGCAACACAAAAATGAAAAGCTCAAGATGAATTTAACGATTTTATGAATTATAACAAATTTGACAGAAATTACAACTTTTTAAGCACCTGAAAAAAGTGAAAAGGTTTGATCTGAATACTGAAGGAAAAAAGGGTATCAACTTGTTCTATAGCTTCTCTAACCACACAGATCGATATTAACCCCGACACTGTACCCTAATTTTACAAGTAAATTACTAGCTTCTATGTCTTATTCAGCTAATTGTACAAAGATATCAGGTATAAGACTATTTGTCATTTCTTCTATGACTGTACAGATAAAGTATGTTTTTTCTTTCAAATAGCAATCCATCCGTCTGGTACCAATCACTAATAAAACTTTTAGGGGAAAACCTACAAGGAAATATTTTTATCTTAAACACTATAAAACAGCTAATGTACATTCAAGCTAACATAAGTAAGCTAGCAGTAGGTGTCATGATGCAGTCTTCCTTTGTGTGTTTATATTTTAAGAATATTACTTAGTATTTCAACCCCTATAAAGAATCTAACATGGACATCTTGCTATCAGCCTTTTTTCCATATGGAAAAAATTATCTGAGATGTCTGCTATGAAATCTTTCATAAACATAAAGCAAAAGCAAAAATTAACACTGCTCTTTTAAGAGAAGTGAAGGTTTAACTTGCCACAACTAAGGCATGCTGGAAATTCAGGAGTGATTGACACCTTACTCATACAGGGCTCTGGAGAACCTGAAATGTGAGCTCATCAGTGAGTCCAACGTTGAAGCCAACAGCCCCAGCAAGGAGGACAGGGAGTGACAAGGACAGGTCAGTTCTTGAGTTGTGGGATCTTTTGTTCGCGTTTTTAGATTCCACTATGAAGTTACATTCCAGGTTCTTCACAGCAGCAGTTTCTCCAGGAAGAATAAAGAAAGCAGGCTCTTCGATTTTCAAAAACGCATGCAAAATTTTAAACAAATCCTAGGTCTGCAGGCCCATCTATGCGTAAGTTATTAGTTGATATATCCTAAATCTGAGATATGCAAGACTAGCAGTTTATACTCAGACATCTTGTGTACATTTTGACATGATTTTAGTTATGACCAAATATTAACTAGTTGAGTGATTTAAGAATGATTTCTTATTTTTCACAAGCACGAACAGATAACTACCATCAGCATGAAAAAAAAAAAAACTAAATGAAAAGGTACACCTAATCTGAGAAAACACATTTATTCAAATATAAGCTTTGGTATAAAGTGTCAAGTTATTAGCTTACTTTTCTACTTAATCCACAAATATGTAAACGCAGCCCATCACTACTGTCAAATTATATCAAAGATCATTACCACAATGCTTTGAAAAACAGAGCAACACACTTCTGAAAATAGACAAATCTACAAAAGCACCAATCACTACCTACTCAAATCATTGCAAAGTTAAATTAACCGTTAGATAGCTCAATGCCTTTACTATGTCAAGGAAAGGTAAACCAAGTAACTCCTTGGAATATATGATCTCACAATTTCAAAAAAAGCTTGTCTTGCTAAACCAGAAAATTTAGATCTATTAGAACAGGTGAGCATTTAACCGACGTAGAAGAATACTTTGACATTAATAAATACATTAATGCTACACTACATTTGTATATATTAACATCTCAAGGATCAATTATTTGTTCAGAAGGGAGGGGACAGCAGTAATGATACTGATTACCACTGCACTGAAAACAGATTACTGGAAGGAGTAGTTGATCAGGCAAGCAAAAACTAACAAAAAGCTTCATAAAGGCAACAGATAAACACCACAAAACACACTTCAGGGAACATCAGAATCTGTTAACATTTTCAGAAGATTTAAAATGACTTACCAGTAAATGAGGAGGCTTAATGATTGCAAGAGCCTTAGCCAGAGCTGAGGACATAGCAGTCAATTGATTTCTAATTTGCTCAGAAGGCATACTTTGCAGTTGAGGGCCTAGGGGAGCATCTTCCCTCGTACTGTAATTCAAATCTGAGCCAAAACTCAGGGTCCGGGTAGTATGATCAAGGCGAACCTTTGAAAAAAAAAAAAAATTATTTATTAAACAACTTCTCTGTTGCTCAGCCTATGAACAATATTTCTAAGCAGAAACTACACTAAAAAAAATTCAGCTGTACCAGACCATGAGTAAAGCCAAATTAGTAAAAGAAAAGTAGCACTGTGCATAGAAGTTTGTTTAATTTACATGGTTTATTAAAAAAAAAAAAATCATCAATGGCTCTCAATAATTCTACGAAACAAACACTGCAAGATAAATCATTCTTGACTTTTCCTTCATGTTAGCAGTACACAAAACAACAATTCTAACTTTAATGCAGACAATTTCAACGTATCTAAAATATAAGCTCAAGTTGTGTGTTAACCTAAATGAATTAACTCTGCTTTCTCTAAAAACCTAAATGGATAATTACTAAGCAACCTCAACTGAAAGCTACTTGTATCTTTTGAACAGCTTACACATTTCATTACAGGCTGTCATTCATTCTATACAGACAACTTTACCAACAACGCAATCTTCAACAGCAGCTGAAACATCTCAGACATCAGTGCACATCTCAGACATTGGTGTTCAATTTCAATCACTTGGTTAAACAAAAATCAACATCAGTGACTGCTAGCTCTTCAGTCTTGCACAACTAATTCAGCATATTCAGAAATTTGCATCCCTGTTTGTTAGACCTGCTTCAGGATATTCTGGACTAAATGACTGGAGCTCACAGGGTAAGTTTCAGCAATTTTTATCTTAACTTTTACTTCTACTGGATTTACATTAATGGTTCTTGACCTAAATCAAAAATGCACACCAGGGTGCAAATAACTGTCAGTTCTTAATATATTGTCACATGCATCATTTACTCGAGTTTATTTCCATCTATCAGAATCCATTGTCTTCCTTTGGTTCAACATCAACCAGTCAGTTTTCCTCCAATGTAATACACATGAATCCATGCATCATTTCACAGAAGTCTTTTTACAGCACTCACTTGTAAGTCACAATGTCTGGCTGCATCAACGATACAACGTTCCAGCTGGAAAGCATCCACAAAAGGAACCAGGCTAGCCAGACGAGCAAATTCAATGCTTTGATAAATCTGGGCCACCTGTATGTGAACAAAAACATTAGGTATATTTCCTCATTAAACAGAGATAAGAAATTAAAGTTGTTGTACAGACTCTAAACCTACTTAATAAATTGTCAGTAAATTAATGTTTCCATATTAATACAATTACAGACAATCTTTCACAATTTTACTTCTGTACTGTATTCAAACTTAAGATTAAATGCCATTCCTTAATGGGTTCTTTGTATGAAGGAGACTGGCAGCAGTAACTACACACAGCTATGCTGCTAATTAGCCTTCAACTATTTCTGTAGCACATCAGAAATAACACTGCTCGTCACTTGTTAACAAAAGCAGGTCAATGAAATGTGCATTTTATAAAACACCTACAAAAAACCAAACAAAACAAAAAAAATCCCACACATACCCCAGCCCAAAAAAAGGTTTTAAGAAACAATGAATTACCTTAAACAAGACATTATAGATCCGTAATGAAGAAAATCTAGGCAAGATATTAGGCCACTGTATGCACCCATTAAGTATAGCTACTATGGCTCTACCTAAATCACGTACAAAAAAGTATTTCAAAATCGTAACGGTCTTCTACTCGATGGAAGAAATTTATTTCAGCACGGAAGTTTCCAACTTAATGCTCTTCCAAAGCATTTTCTAACCTATGCATACTCATGAACATACATTTTCTTTACTCATACCTGCTGCAGAAGGCGAAGAATGGTATTGTTTTGCAGGTGAGGAACATACAGCTGCAGTTCAGGTTCTTTTTCAGCTTGGTCTTTCACCCAGTTCAGAACCTATCAAAATTCTGAAAAGTTACTCTATCTGCATCAACCCTTAAAAACTTCAACATTAAAGTACAAAGCACAGTTCTTAAATACTTCTGGTTTACAGCTCATGAAACAACAGCACTTCTGTCCAGAAGTACTGAAGTGTATCTTTTGATCAGAGCACTCATTTATAACGGAGAGCTAACATTTTTTGTATGAAGGCGACTGACAGTACTGGCAACATTTACCATACTGCTAATTTACCTTCAAGTTCTTTTTAGCACCTCAAGTTCCTTTGTTCTCACTATCAAAGAAAAAGAACATGATGTGCTTCATCAATTGCAGAATTTACATTAACCTAATCAACAGCTCTCACGTTATTTTGCCACCCAATACCCTACATTTTAATAGTGAAAACAGTTATTGGTATATTTTTCCACTTCCCACACAACCCACTTGCATACATACGCACATGTGTACACACAGTTTTCTCATTTCTGCATCTTTAAACAAAGTTCAACTCAGGATTACCTCCATCAACAAGACCTTCTGGTACATTACCAAAACTCTGTAACTTTGTAGGGGCCCTCTGAATAGCGCCCTAGAGACTCAAATTAATTTTCATTCTATTTCAATAATGTGGTGTACTGTGTATATCAGATGTTAGGTACATGTCACTGTAATGGAATTTGACCAAATAAATACTACCATTGAAAATTCTGGCAACAGAAAAAGATAGCTGGTATTTACCACAAATCGATATTCAAATAACAGACTATTAGTCATGACCAACTATATACACAGAGCTACAAAACTTACCTTGCTGACACGGCTACATAACTTGAGCGGGTGAAAGTCCACTTCAAGCCAATTGTAAAGTTCTTTTACCTCTGGAACAACATATTGCACTACGTTGAACCTTACCTACAGTCAACAAAAAAATCCAAAGATCTCAAAATAAATACAATATTAACACATAGTTAGACTTTCAGAATTTTATATTCAAGAAGTTAAATAGGCACCACATGTGCCTTTTAAAACAGGAAACTACCATTACAGCATTCTTAATTGCAGTGACAGTAACTCTACGCTACACCACTTAACACTATTTAAAAATGGAAAAATAGACAAAAACATATAAATAAAATAAATATTTAGACTAGAGTACCATCTTGAACTTATCAGCCATTTCTAAGACCCAAGTCCTACCACACAGATGGAGGTTCACATCCAAACTAAAATCACACACATCAGTTCATGATTAAACTTCTGAAGCCTTAAACTGTGGTTTAAGGCAAACTGGAGAGGTACCAGATGAAGAATTAAATTGTAAAATGAGCACTGAATGTAAGTTTTAGACATGCATGTAAACGACTGCAAGAAATTCAAACATCCTCTGAAAATACCTAACTGTGACTGAATGCCTAATTTGTTTATGGGAAGGTCTAAAGATAGATAAATCTATCTTTTGTTGAATTTAAACACAAGGAAGTTTTCATAGTCACTTTAGGTCCTTACGGTCCACTATTTGATATCTGACCTGTGCTTATCCAAAATACATTTAAAACCAAAAAATAACCACTTGCTTCAGTTAATTACACACCTTAGAGTAGGGAAAAAACCCCAAAGCTCTAGCTTACAACCCTTTTTAGACCCCTTAGTTTCAAAACAACAATTGTAGCTTGGGTGACATAAAGGACAATATTGAATCTGACTCTTTATTGCACACAAGCACTCAAGCCTCCCATTACTGCTGCCATTTCTGAACAGTCCTTCTTGTGAATCTGAAATTTTAACACTGTACCGTAAGTCGTACAATGAACCATTTAGCCGTTTTAACTTTAAACTGCTGTCCCATAACTAAGCACAGTGCTCTGGAAGGAAAACAGTCCAAAAAGTGGACTCAATTTTTAAAAGCTGTTCATCTGAACACCACTACCTACCATATCATTAATGAGGCTGTTACGCGTAGGTGGGGCCTGCAGACCCAACAGGGTTGCCAGACGTCGCTGTTTCTCAACAATGATACCATCCATATCCAGAAGGCGAGCAATATCAGTTCTCTCAGGAGTTATAGGAATTGACAGAGTGGCCAACAAGACTCGAGTAGACATCCTGTTGACAAAGTATAATCACAAAAGATGAACTGCAAGAGAACATTTATTAACTCCTTTTCCGGTATGTGCCAATTCAAGAGTTGGAATGAGTAGCATTCATGATTCAAAACTGTGTAAAAATACAAGCAATAACAGAAAAGACGCCAGCAACACAATAAGGGTACAGAATGGAGTGTTCTTCAGTAACCAGAGAAAGATTTCTATAACATCTTTTCATCACTTACATGTGCATATATATACATATGTATATATACATGGAAATTATAAAGAAATTTAAGCTGCCTCTATGAATATCAAAATACTATAAAATAATGAAAACATCAGAAAGCAGCACCGTTAAAAACTTATTTTAGCTGCAAATCCATATCAGTCATTTGGTTTGCATTGATCTTTAACATTTACTGTGCAAGCCAGATGTAACTTTTGATGCAATAATACAAATGACATTAAATATTTAAATTCTGAACTTAGTACCAAGATTAAAGGGAATATAAGAATTTCCATAGAGTATTTATTCCCATCAAGTTCTGATTCTATGAAGGCCTGTACATGAGCTTCAGAAATTAATGCAGTCAATCATTCTGCATCCGTCAAAAGCCTTGCCAGTATCATATTTGGTACAGAAAAATTAAAGGCCATTAGGCTATACAGACTTTTATATATTAAGCAAAAGTTTATACTAGTTATAAAGAAATCTTGTCAAGTAAACACCACCACGCAGAAGAGAAAAAGGAAACAAAACACAGATACTTATTAACTTGTTTAGCTTCCCAGTCAGTAACAGAGAAGGAAGCTTAACTAAGGTGATCCCAATGTTTACACTATTTACACTGTAGCTCTGTAAGATAACCTTCTTGCTTTAGGCTGCTTTTGAAGAAATTAGTACTGGCCACTTTAAGAAGAGCTGCTCATCTGCTTCTTTTGGGGCACAATTTAGTTTATTTTTGAACCTCAGGGGTTAAAAATAGAATTTAAGATCATATTAAATAGCTTTCCCCACCTCTGCATCTCCTCTTGTGTGAGATTCTTCCGCATTTCTCTTGATAAGTGATAAAGTCGGTGAAGTGTGGATGCATGAAAAAGAGCATTTCCTGATTTCCAGAAGACAGTTGAAACTTTGTGATAGTAATTTGCCATCAGTTGTGGTTTGGGTGGTTTCTTAGACAGTGCAAAGAGCCCATGAATATCCTCCACTGCTTTGAAAGCTTCCTAAAAAAAAACCCAAATACACTACTTTCAGGATGGTTTTTGCAACATGCAAAAAAGGATAAAAACGTACATTCACTAAAGGTTACAAAACTATATTTAGAATCACTGAAATCTTCAGTTTCGCCAGCTACATGAAATGAAATAATTCTTTCCTAATAAATAAATTATTTAGGCATACTGCAAATCCATTAACTATCTGCTTAGAATTTGGTAGTTAACAATAAGTTCACGTAATTTTTCACAAACTGCTTTGTTCCAGATTTTCAAGCTAAAGGGAAAAAAAAAGTCACCTACAGAATAAGAAAAAATCTGCTACTTTACTATTCTACCAATTCTACTATTTACTGGTTTTGCCGTTTTTAAAAAAAAATTTTGAAAACATTCTCCAAATTCACAAAAGCAAAAAACTACAACCTTGGCTTTTTAATGAATTTGACATTAGAAAGGTTGCAAAAGCAAACCACCTCTGTGAAAAGTTTGCTTCGACAGTGCCCTCACTGGCTAGACACTAATAGAATTCAACCAGCAATGCTGGGGCCCCAGCCTAATAGCAGGCTTTAACATTTACCAACCACTTCCCAGAGATCTAGTTCATGAGAATGAGAGATAGCAGAGGTGAAGGTGTCATCATCAACTTCCAATTTTCACAACTCAAAACTACTTCAGTCACTTTACCACTAACTGCTACCAGCAGAAGTTTGGTTTGAAATTCTGTGCGAATACAGCAATCCCAGAAACATCAGACTAAGTATTAAATAAGCATGTAGTACCACATTCTAGACATTAAAACTTTAGCTATTAATCTGTCTTTACCTTGGAGTATATACCATGAAACATGACCTGCGTGGAACAGATTCTGGAAAGGCTGTAGACTACAGCGTGATTACAGGTGCCCTGCTGCATACCTGCCACAGCTCCATGCTAATAGCACTGTCAAGCTGCACAAGCCTGGTCTCCAAGTGCATGGACTGACTGTCAGGATTGTTGAGGTTGATTGCTGTGCTTTGGTTATGATGACGCTGGATCTGCCCCAAATGCATTCGCAGGTTATCACACAGTTTACGGAACTCAGCTTTACGTGTGTACTGCAGGCAGAACTTAAAAGCTGCAAAAAAAATGAACAATATAAATTAAGAATGCTCACTAATCGTGACTTCATGGTAGTTCTAAAAGGGATTCAAATATGTAAATCAGCACATTTAAAGAATTTTCACTTAGAGTCCAAAGACATACCAAACAAGATGCAATCTGTCACACATAAAAAATAAATGACAATGCAGAGCACTTCCATCTTCATCTCAAATAATGAAGATGCTTCTACACAATTAATCTTAAGCAGCAAATGGAATACTTTGAGTCTCTTTAAAAATGTTCTAATTTAAGCAGTGATTCTAGCTTTTATTTTGAACTAAGTGCAAATAAAATTCTGTGGTGTTAATTCAGGTTTTGGCTGTATAAAATGTGGGGAAAAATTCTCAAGTTATCTGAATATGGTAAAGTTAAATGAAGCTTTCAAATAACTGGAAATGACATAGGAAAAAAATTGTCTTTGATCCCATAGTTCCTCTCAAAAATCTGTTTTTGCTTTACCACTGTCACTCTGAAAATTCTACAGTATCTCCATCAGAAACAGGCACAAAAGGAAATCTCAACAGTGTAGCACAAAGACTTAAATACACTGAAGCACCTAGAACTCATCTGACAGTCATCTCTCCTAGTGTACTTCCGCAATTTGGATCCAGAGTTTAAAATCTAACAGGCACTTTTTTCAAAAATACAGAGCCCTGAGTTATACATACAAAGGAAAACATTCTTCTGCTCATCTCTCACCCTTAAGAAAAGATGAACATGTAAGTATTACTCTTCTAAAGTCAGTTTTTGCAGAATAAGGCCAGAAAGAACCAGACCAGACTTCTTCCTATTACCTTCTGCATATTTTGCTAAGTTATGTCTATGTCAAAATTGATAATGCATCATAATTTTACAGTACCTTTTAGTGTACACTAGTTTTTAAAGTTTTTTAGCTGACATAGAACACATTCATGGAAGACACATTGGCTATTCTGGATAACAAAGCGAAAACAGAACTAATTTTGATTAGTAAGTTAGAAAAAATAAAGACACAGCACCAGTAATTCTCATATGGCCAGGAAAAAATAACTTTTTCCTTGCAGGTTCTGTTACAAGAAGAGACTGGTGTCCAGAAACCTCAGTAATTTTAAGGAACCTCAGTAATTTTAAGAATTGTATGTGTGTACATACCTGTGATTAAGAGATTAATGTATTTCCAACTCTGAAGCGATATCCAAACAGAAGTAACCTTTAACTTTCTAGTTTTATAGAATGTAATGTAGAAGTCCTAGATCTCATTATACTTTAAGTGTCCATCATTTCAACTTACCTTGCTGTGCAATATCATGGTACAGGCGTTCCACTCGAGAATTATTTCGGAGAAGATCCAAACATTGTCTATATGATTCCCATAGAAATTTAACCCAGGGTGTCAAAAGCAGTCGGTCAGTACGATCCTGAGTGTCTTCTCCACTTACAGCGCTCAAAAGAACACTACAGTCGGGGCAGGAGGGTAAGGGATTAAAAAAATGTGTTTCATTCCCTGCAATTCTCACCAATTTTTCTTATCAAGATCTAAGAGGAGACTGAACAAATATGAACAGTTAATTGCTGATGAACAGCCTATCGCTTATTTTCAAATTGGTCCCTCAACTTCTCCTTCGCTCTTTAAAGGATGTAGGTAACTTTTATTGCTGTTAAGTTTCAAACTTTGGAACCTGCATCTATGACAGACGTGTACAAGGTTCAGAGGTAAGAGACATCAGAACCTTTGCTGTCCATTACATGAGTAACCCATGGAAACTAAATCCATGATTTTCACCTTCCCTTTTCAACCAGGGAGCTGTGCACTGCACCTCTGCTAGATTCAAATATCACTGTCTACACTCAGATACTTTCCTACTTGCTGAAACTTCCTTTTTAGTCACCAGCAATGCTGCCAGAGAGCTCACTTCTTGTTGACATATGACACAGAAGCAATGCGTGTCTTCCAACCTGCAGGCATCGAAAACCAGAATACTGACATTAAAGTATCACATCTTTTAAAAATTCTGACATGAAAAAGATGCTTCAAGATGTCAGAAGTAAGATAAAATGATCTTGCATTTAGTGGCCATAACTGCATGCCCTCATTCACAGAGATACAAGATTGGAAAGGATTTCTGAGACACTTGGACAAATTCAGTGCTATGGCCCACATAATCTATTTCTGGTAAACAGTCTGCCCAGCACGACAAACATACAAAGAACCATCTTCCTGAAGCCTTAATTTTTAAAATCCTTTTTGAACTATTCCTCTAATATACTCTCAACTCTTGTAACTCTCTTCTACTATGCTGCTTCCAGTTCTAATTCACTTTCTTGAGTGCTAGTACTACACATAATATTAAAGATTACATTGCACCAATGGCTTCTCCAACACATCAAGCAGTGAATCCAGCAAAAAAGTATGAGAAGCCTAGACAACAGGACCTAAAAAACACTAAAGAAACTGTGATTGTTGAGATAAAGAAGTGTGACCGAAAAGACACATTTTCTAGTCCTCAGTTATATAAAAGAGAGCAAGAAAAAGAGCAGTCGGTCAATCCTCAATGTCAAACTATTAGTGGGATTCCCATGTAACAGAGACTATTTCAGGTGCTGGAAACAACATGAATGGTATCACCAGCCTGGAACAGCTACTTAAGACACATCTGTAACCTTTTAATTTTTTGCAACCAATGAGTTCCCAAACTCCACCAGAGAGCCTTGCTGTTAACATGTGGATCTATAGCTTTCTACTCCCTGTCTTTACGTTTTATTTGACTACTAAAACTCTATTCATCTTGGTTGCCTACACAAGACAAAATGTCCTCTACTTAGATAATTTTATCCAAATTTCTATCACGAATAGATATAGCTTTGACTTTTTTATAGTTTCTGTGTCAAGTTTTTAATTGAAAGAATTCCCACTAACTTCGCTCTTGCTTCACATCTCCTTTCATCATTACATGCCGTCAGTTTCTCACTGGACAATGTCATAGTCCCCTTCCAATTCAACTGCAAACACCCCTCCTGGTATGGTATAAACAGCTTTACTTTTACCCAGGCTAGATCCCTGGCATTTCTTGGATCTAAAAAATTAAATTGCCAACTAAAATCATAACATAATGAGATGTAATCTACACTTCGTCAAGCCTGTGCTCAATTTTATCTTATTTTTAACTCGATATACTACTTCCTTCCTTCCAAACTCATACTAAAGACCTGAACGCTATTACAACCAAGACAACAACACATCAGCAACTGTTCAGACCACTACTCAGTCCTACATACAGATGATAAGAAAACACACTGACTGCTCAGATGGGTATCTGAAGACCTTCAGTATGCAAAATATCTGCCAACAGAACTCTAGGATAGAAATTATGCTGTCAGCCACTATGAAGAGAAAGCTGACTTTTCCATTCACTTCAGACAGAAATTTCCATGTTCTAAAAACCTGTTTCTTTCTTTTATTTCAGTATCAATATTCTTACAAAAATCAGTAGCAAAGTACTGCTTTAATCTTCAGACCACACCTAGGATGGCTAATCTCAATCCACCTTCTCATAATTTTACCACCATTTTTCCTAGAATTCCCCACTTCTGGCTGAAGATCCTTTTATTATTTATTTTTATATCTTCTGCAAATTTTAATTTGGTTTGACTTATGGAAATTTTAATTTATTCCCTAC
>NW_010101116.1:31378-36690 GCF_000699245.1 Pterocles gutturalis
TTTTTGATTTTTTTAAAGGATATGGACAGATGGTCTCTTCCAAACTCAACTGGAATGGTTTAAAACATTTCTTCATCCCTCCCTTGTCACCTCTCTCCCACAGGTGTCACAACATACATAGCTGTACTATCAGAGTTAATGTGAACATTGCCTAAATCAACAGATTCATCCGAAGCACATACATAAGCAATTGGAGCTAACCTCATTTTTTGCCTGAAGCAGATTAGGAAGTTCTCCCACAAACCATTCTGACAACAGGATAGCAGAGAGCTATCCGCAGAGCTGGAGAGTGGTTTCATCCTAACCTCGTACTACTTGCTTAACCAAGGTCTAAGTGAAGGTCTATACACAACCTAAAGCAGATATATTTAATGATTGGGTGTTTTGTTCCTTCTATGCTCTCATGATCCATCCAATTAATTGCAACACTCTGAATTTACTTTTTGTGCCCTTTCTTCTACTATCATCAGTTACCCAAACTGACACAAAGTAGCACTACCTTTTGTTTGTTCACGCACAATGTGGCCAAAAAGGCTGGAGGTTATATACAGGAATTAAACTGGCCTAATACAATGAATATCGTTTGTAGATCAACTGACAATGAGCACCTTTCAATAATAAACTGTCCAATACCATTAAAGATGCAGATCTGAGTACACCCTAGAAAGTGGTGACCCGACTTCCAGAATTGCTCCCACTGTATCTATATTTTCTATTCTTTACTACTTAGTTTACTGTACTTGGACTTAGAATTTTGTTCAGTGCAAAATATCACTCATATTTCTTCTTCCTACCTTCAGAAACTCTACAACACTAGCATTGCACTTCAAACACACCATCTTTATATCTCAGTCATCTGAATTGCCAATATCCCTCATGAAAATAAGGATACTTTGCTGTGAAGTGCTGTGTTTTAAAGACAGGCCGCCTACCTTTCTGGAGTTTGAATGTTATCTAAGTCTTCTATGTCCAGTACCATCTGCTGAGATTCTTCCTTAGCTGCTTCTGTTTTTTCTTCAGCTAATTTTAAATAAGCTCGAACAACATCTTCCAAAGATTTGATGTTCACCTACATCAAAGGTAGAAAATGGGAAGATGTTTCCACCCACAACAGGCAGCAAATATTTCAAATGTAAATGCTACAAAACCAGGAACATCTAAAAGATAGATTAATTCTAACTGAAGACCAACCAGTTAGTTTTAGATCTTATCAGATGACATATACCATGCTTGCTACAAATTAAAAAAATAAAAATTCAGAAGCCATACCTGCTGACAAATATTTTTGTACTGGTACAGTCCTTCTTTTGCCAGATGACTCTTGCGGAGATCCACACAGAGTTCCAGGTACTTCAGCATAATCGGCTCGTGGATTTTCTGCCATGTTCGGTGTTTCTTACTTTTCATAACATCATAGAGAACATCAAGGGCAGGCTGCTTTTTGCCAACCTCAAGGAATTCTGAAAGTAAAATCCAATTAACAAAAGACTTACAAACCAGAAGATGCATGTTTTCATGCTTAACACTGTAAACGTTTAGAATTTAATCAACTCTAACCGGAGTTCGTTGACGGTTTGATTTAGCTGGCCATATCAAAAATGTTCGCAAATGCAACTGCAGTGTCGGTCTTTCAATAATATAACTAGAAAATGAACGCAGATCTCTTTATTAACATGAAAATTTCAGGATGCCAGAGATGTCTCTCCATCCATCAAGGCCCGACTGAGCACTTCATACATACTAATAAAATATACACATCCAGTTTTAAAGCTAGTTTCATCAAGAAAGACAACGAATACACACCACGAGGCTTGCAGTACAGCACCTACCAATATAATTCAACAAGATGCAAACCATCCAGTGAATCTGACTTTTAAAAAAAGTCCTGTCCTCAAAGAAAGAAAGGAGCTTGCATTTTTTTTTAAACTCAGTGGTCTAGAGATTCAGTTTATAGAACAGTTACACTAAAAGCTGCTACAGTCCAATTGAAGAATTAGGCATTTTCTAAACCAGCCTTGCTGCTGAAACCAGTGTCCCATTTATTCATTCCCTGAGCAGCTGCTGTTACTAACAGGATCTCTCAGCATCATAGCAATTCCCATCCATGACATACTGCATGCTCTTCTCAGTACAAGAAAAAAAAAAGGCAAAGCACCCAAGAGCAAATAACAAAGCAAGCACAGCCAGCTACCAGCAGGCACACAGGCTCTGCATTGAATGTACTATGGGAAGCAAACACGTTTAAAAGATAAAGAGAAGTCAAGTACAGCTAAAAGGGAATGTGTGCATTCTTAAAGGCTGAGGAGTGGAGTCAGTACTTTCCACGAAGTACTTCAGAAATTACTACATTCCTAAGGAAATAATGGCAGAAAGGATTAAAGTAAGGGCCTGCCCAAGGTGCTCAGACATCAGACATCAGAAGTTTTGGAATCTTAGAATCCAAGTTAAACATGGCTAAAAGATCTATTTTGAAAGCAGCAGTGCTATCTTAATTTAAGGACCACAATAACACATATTTGGGGCTTAGTTTACATAAATAATGAGCTTGCACAAGATAAGCACGTTAATTTATAGAAAAAACATACTGTCACACTTAAAGATAATTACGGTTACAGTGTGACAGTATTCAGTGGTATTACTTTTTACTCACTGAGGGAATTTTAATTAAGCTATCCTCCATCCCATAATTTACACTGTTATTCTATCTCAGTACTGTTTTTGAGGCAACTACTGCTCAGCTTTTCGATTTTTATTTATGGAAATAAATTTTAAATGCAACTTTAATATTGCAACAACACCAGGCCACTCCAACCACAGCTCTCAGCGGTCGATAACCAACTGGACAAAGCACAAAATTAATTCATATTGTTTTGCAACTTTTAATTAACTCTAGTCAAGCAAGTTCTTACCAGTAAGTCAAATAATTAAGGCTAACAGACAGTGCAGTAAAAGCACACTCAAAGTGAACCTGAAGAGTCAAAGAGAATCTGAAGAGAAAGCATCACCATGCCTTGCAGTAGAAACTGTACATTTTGGAAACAAAGATTTGCAACAGACAAAATGTAAAGCTGCTGTCAGAATTACATTTTTTCTAATTTTTCTATTTTTTTTCCTGTTATGCCACTTGAAATGCTAAAAGGTATCCTAAACAGCAACTGAAGCTCTGAGAGGACGTGAACTAGCTGATACACAATGACATCTCCTCTATTGTTAACCCAAAATCCTGAATGAAGCTGAGTTTTTGATCTGAGAAAATGTGTCATTACAGAAGGTGACAAAGATGTCACGCGTCATCCAATATCTCTAACAGACAGCAAACTCAAGATCTGCAACAATAAAACACTCCCAAAAGGTGCACTACGTCCTTGACTAAGTTGGGTACTGAGCTGTTGGAGAGTAGTGTAGGGGAGAAGGACCTGGGGGTCCTGGTGGACAGCAGGATGACCATGAGCCAGCACTGTGCCCTCGTGGCCAGGAAGGCCAATGGCATCCTGGGGTGTATCAGAAGGGGGGTGGTCAGTAGGTCGAGAGAGGTTCTCCTCCCCCTCTACTCTGCTCTGGTGAGACCACATCTGGAATATTGTGTCCAGTTCTGGGCCCCTCAGTTCAAGAGGGACAGGGAACTGCTGGAGAGAGTCCAGCGCAGAGCCACAAAGATGATGAAGGGAATGGAGCACCTCCCTGATGAGGAAAGGCTGAGGGAGCTGGGTCTCTTTAGCCTGGAAAAGAGGAGACTGAGGGGTGACCTAATTAATGTTTATAAATACGTGAAGGGTGAGTGTCAGGAGGATGGAGCCAGGCTCTTCTCTGTGACATCTAGTGATAGGACAAGGGGCAATGGGTTCAAGCTGGAACATAGGAGGTTCCACTTGAATATGAGGAAAAACTTCTTTACAGTGAGGGTGACAGAGCACTGGACCAGGCTGCCCAGAGAGGTTGTGGAGTCTCCTTCTCTGGAGACATTCAAAGCCCGCCTGGATGCGTTCCTGTGTGATCTGATCTAGGTGTCCTGCTCTGGCAGGGGGATTGGACTAGATGGTCTTTCGAGGTCCCTTCCAATCTCTAACATTCTGTGATTCTGTGATTCTGTGACTACAAAGCACTGCCAGATACTAACAACAGGTAAGGGTTGGCATTGACCTACATTCATCGTTTATAGCGAAAACCAGCCTTAAATGTCAGTTTAACATTAAATTGCTTCCTGCGACATACAACCTGCCTTAGGTACAGCTTCTCACCCTTTACTATACTTGGACACGGTGACATTGAGCCCCTGCAGTGAGCAAGACTTGACATTGCTTGTCATGTTTCCCACTCGGTCTAGCGAGACTCGGGATTGCTGGCATTAGAACACTCCCTTCAGTTCCAGTCCTTCAGTTCAACCTTACTCCATCAGTTCATTAGAATTCAGTAGACTCACAGCAGTGCAAGAGATGTGAATCTTAAAGCTGCTCTTCAATACCAGGAGAGCAATAACAAAATGTCAGATTTTAAGAGTTTAAGGTCAATATTCCAGCAATGTGACTTGCTCACCACATAAGTACAACTTACTCTAACCAGGAATTATGAAGTTTAACTGAAGTTTATATACTATGGTATGTGCATCATTTCCACTAAAAGGACTGCTAAAATACAATTTCATTTTTGGAAGTTGATTGAAGCTGATTTTATGTTTGTGGGAATGATTTTTACAATGAATTTTAGATTAGAAATCTTGAGGATGTGTAGTACTTCATTTAACATTTTCTCATTAAAATACCAAGTACTTGAATTACGTCTAGTCCCCCGAATACCCAGCTTCTTCATCTGTCATTTCAAGACCTTTACCTCATCTGTAATTTTCGGATGTCTTTAAGTGTCATCCTGCAGTCAGCCCTGTGACAATGAAAGGTCTAAATGGTCTTGCTAAGCGCTTAAAATAGGATACTATAAAAAAAAGAAGTGTCAAAGCCATATATTTAGCCTGAAAGGAGAGAGCTGATAAACATAACCAGTCCAGCTTTATATGCGGCAGTCAGCAAGGCACATCCACATTGCAGCTTCCCTTGGTTTCTATTCCAGAGGCAAACTTACGCATCAGCCTGTACAACATTTAGGGAGTTTAACCATTTGCATTCTCACCAGAGTCACATGAAGAATGTGACTACTAAAAACGACGCCCACGTGGAAAAACGTGACCGGGATCAGATCTGTTTCGAAATCATCCCGGATCCGGGGCAGACACCTGATGCCAAGCCCTGGGCCAGCGGAGAGCCCCCTCCCGTCGGCGGGCACGGCGGCGGCGGCTTTGCCGCGGCTCCCACGGGCGCAGG
>NW_010101117.1:0-738 GCF_000699245.1 Pterocles gutturalis
TGGTAGCAGGTTCGTTATAAGCAGAGTTTTGTGCCACTCATCTTTTCCCTGGCAGCTAAACCAGCTGGAGCAGCTCCAGCCCCGGGCGCCTCGTCCGCGCCCCTGCTCCGCCGTTTGCCATCTCCTCAATCGTGTTAATGTAATTCATCGCGGGGCCAGGCTAGAAACGGGACCAGTGCAACGGTGCAAGGTTTAAAAAAAGCACCGTGCTCTGCGCAGATGGTCATCATTCAGCCCAAGGAGGCAGCCTCGCTAACCTGATTAATTCACAAAGCTGCTCTCGCTATAATCACATTGCCGCCGCCACGGCTCCTCGCCAGCCCCAGCCCACCCCCAGGCACCACGCCTTCCCGTTTGGGGACGTTTGTCACCAAGCTGGGTCACCCCAGTGATGTGTTTTACAGATCCTTGCTCAGCCCAGCCAAGGGGCAGCCCCCGGACGAGGGAGGGGAAGGCTTTGCAGGGGAAGAAAATAACCCCAGAACAACTCCGGCACCCTGCTCCAGTGGGCAGGATGGGTTCATCGCTCAGTTTGTCTGATTTCCCACAGCTCCAAGAAGTTGGCACCATACAACCTTCCTCCACCAGTTCAACCAGTCCAGACCAAATTTTCCAGATGTGACCGTCCCGCTGGGGATCCTCTGCCCCATTGCAAGCCATCTGTTCTGGGAAAGCCTCAGAGACGGCACTAACGTATCGAAGGGTGAGCCGTTCCCAGCTCGCATGCTGGCACAGCAG
>NW_010101117.1:755-2933 GCF_000699245.1 Pterocles gutturalis
CTGCTCAGCCATCATCCCTTTCTCCGGCACCGGCACACAGCTGGCACATGGCACATCTCTGCCTGGCACCGAGGCGGCACCAGCCCTTCGCTCCCGTCGCACAGCAAAGGCCACAGACCCTCAGCTGGGCTCCAGCTGCAACGATGAGCTGCCTCTTGCCAAGCTGGAGCAGTTTTGATGCTTTGCAAAATCAGACTCCTGTTTGGAGCAGAAATCAGCCATGCAGAGACTGGTATTTCCAGCTTAATTTGTCTGTTTGCAGAGCACAGACACTGTTCTGTTTCCTTAAATAGCCCCAGTATCAAATGACCTGTAAGCAACAAGCAAAGCTAACAGATCCCTTCTCCCTTACAAGAAGCAACTGATTTTCCCAGCTCCTGCCTCCCGCTGCGCTGGCATCCCCAGGGACATCTGCCCGACAATCCAGCTGTGGTGCAGCCTGGTCACAGCACCCCGATGGCTGTGGGGCTCCTGCCTGCATCCCAGCCCCAAGCACAGCTGCGGCCCTGGTCTGAGCCCGGGCACCCACCGAGCATCCTCACCCATGCACCCACCGAGCATCCTCACCCACGCACCCACCCAGCATCCTCACCCATGCACCCACCCAGCATCCTCACCCACGCGCCCACAGAGCATCCTCGCCCACTCACCCACCGAGCATCCTCGCCCACGCGCCCACCCAGCATCCTCGCCCACGCACCCGCCCAGCATCCTCGCCCACTCACCCACCGAGCATCCTCACCCACTCACCCACCGAGCATCCTCGCCCACGCACCCACCGAGCATCCTCACCCACGCACCCACCCAGCATCCTCGCCCGCTGCCTGCAAGCCACAGCCTCACCCGGGGCTGCTCCTCCTTCCCCACGCTGTTTCTTCTTGCACTTCAGCATCAACTTGGCTTTTAAATGACAGCCTGGGTTGTTTATACCTTGCGGGGATGGGAAATGGTGCTGTGAACTCAACTAAGTGCCTGGTGGTTGCTCTTACGCTCCTTTTCTACCTCCTAGCCCCGTATCCCACCAGTGGGGTTTGCATCAGCCTTGGCAAGCCTGGACAAAACCCCTCTCACAACCTCAGAGAGCCCACGCTGACTCTCCACCGCACACAAGGAGCTCCCTCCTGGCTAGTGAGGCACAGAAAAGCCTCAGAAAGGGTTGAGTTGTCTTCTAGAGTCTTTTTTCACCTCTCTGGTACCTTCAATAGCACAGGGAGCAGATGCTCTCCAGGGCTTTGCTCTGAGCCACGGGGCTCGTAGGTCGAGCAGAGGGGCAAAACCCCACACCCTGCCCTGGACACAGAGCCTGGGGTGGGGCGGGCAAACAGCAACGTCACCCGAAACCCAAACGGTCCCAGCGCACGTGTTGTGATGGAGAGCCGCCGAGATCCCACCTTTCAGGATCTGTCTGTGATGCTCAGATTGGAACACGTCCCTGCACAGCTCCACCCTGGAGGACCCCCCAGTCCAGGGCTGAGAGCGGAGCCATCCAAAGCCCCTATCGCATGTATGCCCCCACGCTGAGCCACCGGGTCCCCCAGCCTGGCACTGTGTCGTGCCAGCAAGACACATCGGAGGAACACCAGAGACACGGCGGAGTCTTGTCACCTCCCTGAATAAGCCACCCTGGGCTATTCGCATTTCCAGAGGTTTGGATGGTAACTAGGTTCTCAGGCTTTGGATGCTGTTGCTATTTTAGGATGTCTGAAACGTGCAGGAAAAGGCATGCGGAGGCTCTGTCTCCTGCAGAGATGTTTGTGCTGACCCAGTTTGGGACGATGCAGAGCAGAAGCCGGGTCGCTCAGCCTCCGGGCAGAGTGTGGCCGCCTGCTTCTGCTCCTGCTCCTGCCTGCTTCTGCTCCTGCTCCTGCCTGCACTGCCAGGGAGAGCGGGTCCCCCGTCTTCCAGCCAGACCAGAGCATGAACCGAGGCTGCATCCATGCATCGGCACGGGGTAGGAGCTGCTCCACCACCACGCACCAGCCAAGGGGAGGTATCCGGGTGGTTTTACCCCTGAGATCCTGTTGTGCCTCACTTAAAGCTCTTTACGCACACAGCATGCAGTGTTTCTCTCTCGTCCCAGAGCAGTAGGTCACCCAACACAGGTCCAAACCCAAACTCCAGGGGACAAGACGACTCCAGCACAGATTCCCACTGTCCCAAACCACTCCTCAGTGGCAG
>NW_010101117.1:2959-3281 GCF_000699245.1 Pterocles gutturalis
GGTAGCCACATCCCCGCAGGGCAGACATGCTCAACAGTGCTTCAAACCCTCTCCACACACATTTCTCTTGCCAGCACCGCTCAAATGATGCTCTTGGGTCGGGCTGAAGCTCTTCAGTGTGGGGAAAGTGCTGGTGCTGCCTTGCTAGGTATGAAAACCAGCATCGAGTGACCTCTCTGTGCTTTGGGGCCAACTGTGGGGAGGGGTCCAGATCATAGAACCACGGAATCACAGACTGGTTTGGGTTGGAAAGGATCTTAAAGCCCATCCAGTGCCACCCCCTGCCATGGGCAGGGACACCTCCCACTAGCCCAGGTTGCCC
>NW_010101117.1:3525-6729 GCF_000699245.1 Pterocles gutturalis
GAGCCTTCTCTTCTCCAGGCTGCACACCCCCAACTCTCTCAGCCTGTCCTCACACGGGAGCTGCTCCAGCCCTCTGGATCCAAGGCTTGAGCCCCTCTGAGCACAGAGAAGGAGCAAAAACCCGCACCGCTGCTCCCATGACCTTGGCCTTTCAATCAGGACCCAGAGATCACGACCTGGACCCCTCCCTCTGCCTTCAGCCCTGCCCTAGAGCCGAGCTCTCGGGGAAGGCGGTCCGCCGGGTTGCATGCCCTCAGCTGTCCAAATACAGATGCTCGCTGGAGCCTGCCTCGACTCAGGTCAGGGCATGCAAACACAATAACTGCTGCCGCGAGCAGGGCAGGGAGCTGCAGACACAGCAGCTTGCTCCTCACCTGGTAAAACCCAGCCTCCAGAGCAGCTCGACTGGCATCAGAGCATCACCGGAGCAAAGCCCCCGCCCCAGGCAGAGCCCCGCGATGCTCCCCGCAGAGTTTTGGAGCTCTTGCATGGGTTGCTTACCTTGTTCTCCGTAGGAGCCGGGGCCGGATGTTGCTGCTTGGTGATGTTCTCAGCCAGACACCAGCAGATCCTCTTCTTCTGCTCCTGGGAGTAAGCTTCCAAACTTAATAAGCACTCCGACTTCTGACGTAAAGGAAACACAGGCAGAGAGAAGGTCATTAACTGCGTGTTGCAGGCCCTGGCTTTGTTTGCAAACTACTTGCTTCCAACACACAGCATCGGATGAATGGAAGGATAACGGGAGAGCTCGCACCAGCGTCCTGCGCTCCAGCCACGAGAAAGCAAAATAGATGGGAATGAGCTTTGCAGTGAGATCTCCTCCAGGCAGAGCGACAGGCTGCTGCGGTGCAGAGCGGCAGACTTTTGCTTTAATAAGCGGGAGCAGAGCGGTAAGGCAAGGTCAGAGCATCAGCCGTCCTGCACCCTGTGCCACCACGGTGGAAACGTGTCTATTGAGCTCATTTAGAGGGTGGAAATTGCTCTTTGCTGTTTACAAACATTAATGAGGCGCCGTAGTGCGAACTGATGGAAACGAGCACCCTTGGGCTGGGGGAAGGCAGAGCTCAGGAGGAGCCCCAGCCCCAGCCTCGCCTGTCCTGCTCCTTCCTACAGCACACAGCAGGGGCTGGCGGGGGGTGATGCTCCAGCGCTGGTCCCACACTGGCTGGGAGCACGGACAGCAAGGGAGGAATTAAGAGAAACGATGGGAATTCATCCCAGCTGAGCCCACCTCCCTCGTGCCCTAGTCCCTTCCCTGCAGACATCCTTTTTGATAGGGACCTGTTCCTCTTGGACAGGTTTTCTTTGGGCCAAATTTCCCTCATTTAAGAAACCATCTGACCAACTTCTCGGCAAGTTTCTCCCAGCCCTTAATCACTCATCTCTTGTGCTAAAAATGAAGTGTTAGTAACATTTGCTGCCCACTGGGATTTTCCAGATTTTGCTTTAAAAAGGGCCGAGGAATGCCCGTGGCTGGATCATTTCCTTCTGTGGCCAGATATGAAAAGAAAAACAACAACAAAAAAAAGTAGAACTTTAGGACAGAACTGTAAAAAAAAAAAAAAAAAAAAGAGTCTTCTACTAAAGGGCATGAAAAAGGCCTTCCATTTCCCTCTAGGATTTCCTTCCAGAAGGGCGGGTCTCCCAGAGCCTGTTTTTCCCAGAAAGGTCAGTGAGAAAGAAGGAACTCGCAGCTTTGTGACTCCAGAGACACAACACAACCAAAGGGGAAACGCTGTTTAGTCACACCATTTAAAACACTGTTTTCCTTGGATGCTAATTCATTCACATTTAATCCAAAATTCCCACTAAAGCGGTAAATAAACCAACCTCCCACGTCACCTCTAGAAAAAGAGATCTCTAGTTCAGTCCTTTGACCCTTCAGAGAGATTTCCAGGAAAGATAAGTTTTGATCATTCTTATGTCTGGACATCACCACATCTATTCCTCCAGCAGAAACAGGCTTAAACACCAAAAAAGTGGGCTCAGGCTTACTGAGCACTATTAAAATGGAAGAGGTTTGTGATTCGGGGACACAAGGAGGTGGGGCTCTCTCTTGCCGCCCAGATCCTGACTTGCAGTAATGCTCTGAGCATCTCCTGGAGCATCACGGTGCTCTTTCCCATCCTGGATGTCCCAGTGTCTCCCAGTCCCATGCCAGCACATCACCAGGCTGTGCTGCTGTGCCACTGTGACACCCACTCATCCCTAGGAAGGTACCCAATCGCTCCTGATCCCTGTGTAATCCTCTCCTTTCAGAGGAGAGGACAGGTACCAATCAGCCAGGCTGGAAATCCTTCTCCTTGGGGACAGAAGTGAATGACAGCAAGGACTGAGCGGAGCCCAACAGCCTCAGCGCAGCTGCGAGGAGCCCAGTGCCCACACGGATGCTGCACGTTCCTGTCCCCGCCGAGCTTCTGCCGTTCCCCCAGCACCAGCCTTAAAGCAAGTCCAAGGACATCTCACATCCCCTTGCTCGTGACAGATGCACAGCTCACCTTCCCCTGCTCTGCAGCCCCTCCCTGATTCAATTACAGCCCCATTTCTTTGATTGAATTTAGCACAAAGCGACGCTCAGCAACGCACGGGCTGTGCAGAGCCAAGTGCCCCTCTCCCTCCCTCCCGCTCAGCCGCAGCGACACTCCCCGGCCCCAGCCGCCTCAGAATATTAAAGCCAGGAGAGGAGATGGCCCTCTGGTCTGAAAGGCAGAGGAGAAAGCCAACCCCAACATGTGTCCTGGGTAGTGTAGGCAAGGCTTGTGGGGCACATGAACAGCCAAAATTGCATTTATCCAATCTGTGCATATTTTACTATCATTTTTGTGCTACAGCAGCAGAGTTCTCAGTCCTTTATTCCTTCACAGTGATATTCAACCTCTCCAACACACAGTTCCCAAAGGAAGAGCTCTGTTTCTCCCTCCTCCATCCAACCTCTTCCCCACAAATAATGTGCAACTGTGTTGGGGAAAGAAACATCCCGCGGCTGCCCCTAAAGCCCCGGCTGCTGCCTGCCAAAGTCCTTTGGGATCCCGTCTGACAGAGAGCAGACGCATGAAGGATGGACCGTCCCATGGGATCAGGCTTTACTGGTGGCACGTGGCCCCAGAGCCCAGCGTCTGCCCAGGGATGGAGCTGCCCAGCTCAGCACTGGGCGCACTGGGGAGGCTGGAGCCGCCCGGGGGTGGAGCCGCCCCACTCCGCACT
>NW_010101117.1:6873-30089 GCF_000699245.1 Pterocles gutturalis
TACAGAGAGAAAACAGGGTTTAATCGCACAGTGCTAGGAAAGGAGGATGCAGATGGCGTGAAGGGGGTGTTTGCGACCAGATAAAGCGAGCGACTGAAGTGGCTGCCAGTTGCTTTCGGACTGCCTTCATCCCAGCGTTCTGAAAAACATGTTATTGCAGGTGGTGTGTGCCGGCCGGCTGGGAGCCTCCAGCGAGCCCGCAGCTCCGGGGCAGCACCGGACCCCAGGCCAGCACCAGACCCCACACCAGCGCTGCCCGTAGGAGTGC
The DNA here is from genome assembly GCF_000699245.1 of Pterocles gutturalis. Lineage (NCBI taxonomy): Eukaryota > Metazoa > Chordata > Aves > Pterocliformes > Pteroclidae > Pterocles > Pterocles gutturalis. The sequence goes on from NW_010101117.1 coordinate 7,142, forward strand.
AGGAGGGAAACACAGGGCATGTATGGGAGCACAGGACCCAGACTAGCCCCTGCAAGCCCCAGACAGGCCCTGGTACAGCAGGAAAAGGTCCCTTTTGCTCCAGGGGAAGAGCTCACCCCTGCCGATGCTGCCCAAGGCTCAGCCACAGCCCCGCGGCACCCAGGAGTGTGGGGAGATGACAGGCCAGGGTTTGGCCAGGCAGAGCTCCTGGTTAGCCCAGCAGACACCAAGCAAAGAGGGACTGTTGGCTCTGTAGCCCATCCATCAGCCAAGGACCTCTTGGAGAATAGCCCCACGACATGGGAAGGGACCCCAGACCCTACACACCAACGCCCCACGCTGCAGCCACGTCCCTCGGTGTGGGACCCAGCACAGCAGCAGCTGGGACACACACGTGGCTCTACATAACACAGCAAAGCTAAAATATAACAACGAGCCAGACTGAGCCTGACACCTCCAAAGCCTCACACTCCATGACCAGCCCATTCTGGGGCTGTTCCTCTCCCACTGCCGCCCCAGCTCGCACCAGGTCCCAGGGCACACTCAGGTCCTCGGATGGACATTCCCCTGCAGATCAGGGGATGCACTCCTGCTCCTTTCCCCAGGCTCCTCTCCTCGGCAGGGTTGGTGGCAAAGTGGTTCAGGGATGGGGCTCACAGCCCAGCTCAGCTCTGCCCAGCCCCTGGCCTCCAACATCCGGAGCGCTGGTCCATAGCCAAACCCAGCAGAGATCCCGGAGGGGAAGTACCTCGGAAACGGGCTCCAGACTACAATAGCTTTTAAATCGCAGAGCAAACCTTCCACCGGTGAAACAGCAAGCCCTGGGAATATCCTGTGCACAAAACATGGGCAACTGCTGGCTGGGTACTCCACGACCCGCAGAGCTAGGTCTGATGAGAAAGTTCAGTTTGCTCCTGTGTTGAGCTGTGCTGGGGGGGCCATGGGGGACCACATCTCTTCCTGTGGTTTTTGGACTGCTGGGCACACTGGTGGTGCCCAAAAACCAAACAATGGCGGTAACAGCAGGGGCCCCGTTGAAAGCTGGGATGACCAAAGGGTGACAGGATCTCACGGGTCCTTGAGCAGACGATGCGCATGGAGCTGCTGTTCTCTGCAGAGATGCACGGCTCGGTGCTGTGTCATTTGTTCTTGGGTCAGGGAGGCTCTCCAGACAAAGGCGAAGGATAGATGTGTCCATCCCTCCAAGGGCTGGCTCTCAGCAGATGGGTTTTCCCTGTCCTGCAGATGCCCATGGATCAGGAGAGGCACCGAGACAGCAAAGCTGTCCTGGTCACCCATGGCGATGAGCCACCGGCGGCTCCAGCTCACCGTGGGCCGGGCAGACCCTCTGCACCCAGGTGCTGCTGCTCAGGAGGGAGAAGATGAAGGAGCAACGCCACGGGTACACTGCTTCGTAGCACAGCCTGGAGGGTGCCAAGCCTCCAGGAGGAAAAGCCAGCCTGGAGAACCTTCCCCACCCACTTTGGAGCAGCCAGCAAGGACACAGGGCTGTGTGTTTGCAGACCTGCAGGTTGTCCCTAAGCAGCTCATCAGATAACAGCCTTCGCAGGCTGCTCAAGCCCCACCAAGGAGAGAGTAAGCGGGATGGGGGGGAAGCACAACAGCAGAGCCCAGCCCAGGGCACCAGATCCTCCTTAATGCTGGGAAAAGGGAAAGGGAAACCACTTGCTGTGCTTTGGTCCCCTGCCAAAACCATCCCAGTTCAGTTGGAAACAAATTCAACCCAAAATGCAAGTTATTGTTTTGGGGTCAGAGAACAAAGGAATGGGAAAGTTGACCGAATCCCAAATTTTTTATCATTACTGATGCCGCCTTTCTGCTGCAGGAGCTGACAGCTGCTGGTTATCCTTCCCACAAGCTTTTATCAGTCACTTCTGACCCTCACAGACCCGTGTGTACACTTCTCTTTTCCCCATGATCACATGAAAACACATCAATCAGTGTTCACCCACCTTAACAACTAACGCCTACAGCTCTATCACTGAACTCTCCTCCTTATCATCTCTCCTACTTCCCCAAATTTTGAGTCATATGCACACTGTCAGGCATGATTTGCTGTTTTCTACCACGTCAATGATGATTGTTTGCAATGAAGCAAGAGCCAGGCTCCCCAGCCCTCCCTGCAGAGCAATGCTCACAGATGAAGATGTTGAGGTTTCAGACCAGAGTTTTTAACTCTTTGTTAAGCACCACAGCGATTTCCTGTCTTTCTAAGTTTTCAGGCCAAGTGTTGTGACATCTCAAGCCAAGTGCTTGTGAGGATGTCTGCTCTAGTTGTGCTCCAGCTGTGCTCTTTCATTAATAATTACTAAGTTCTTTACTAAACAGACTCAGCTCAGCTGTTCACTTGGTTGTGAAGGTTTGATGTCACCTCCTGGCCAGTCCTTTTGTCCTTTCCCCCGTCACCAAACCATCTGCCAGGACAAGGACCAGAAAAGCTCCTTGCACACTCTTCTGGTGACATGTTCAGAACAACTGACTTCCAAATCACCCAGGTGTATGGTATCTGCCGTCTCACATGTGTCCCTGAGCCTCAGAGTCCTCCGTGCCATCAGCAAACGGCTTCTCCAGCCTTCACATTCCCTGCATGGAGATGGGAATGGAGTTCTCCTTGCACTTTCCCTCTGGGACAGAAATGGGCAACACCACATCCCTAAGGGCATTACATTAGCCATGCTCACTTTGGGAAGTTCTCACTAAGAAGACTTTGGGAAATTATTGAAATTATTATTATTTAAATTATTAAAATTTGGGAAATTCTCTTATGGACCAAGCTGGGACAGCTCCAGTGAGGACTACGGAGTCAAGCACATTTATACATGCTACAACACTGTCCCTCGCTACGGTAGTGGTTCATTTCAAAGAGTATTTGCTCAAAGTACACCCTTGCCAGCAGCCAGGACACAGCTCAAGGACACAAACACAACCAGTGCCCCCAGGGGACCCCATGGGTGCAGGGATGTGTCCCCAGGACAGGGGGGACAGCAGGGGACAGTGGCATTTCTCTGACACAGAGAGGACCTCCCGTGCAGAGTTAGGATGTGCATTTCCAAGGCAAAACAAGACCAAGCACAGACCCACAAGCGTTAATGTGCTGGGATCTGTGAGCATGCTCATCACCACAGGCCAAGAAGTTGCTGCTGGAAAGATTTTCTGTTGGAGCAGTTTCTCAAGAGAAACTCCAGAGTCTGCAGGTGAAAACTTCCAGAGAGACAGATCAACTTTGTTCGTGTTTTTCAAATGAAAAACTTACACAGCTGTTTAAGTCAATTCAGTCTGAACATGTTGGGTTCAAATAAAAAACTTTGAACAATGCCATAAAACACTGCTCTGCAGTTTCCTAGCAGTGGGATGTTTCCGGCGCAGGGAAGGGTGGGAGTGCAGTCCTCGACCCCATTCCCGTCTCTGCACTGGCTCCCTGCGAGGCTCCCGATTCCCACCACGCAGTCAGGGTTTTCTTCCAACAGGTTTTACCTGTGTCATCAGTGGAGGTGCGTGTGCCCTGCAGGGAATGGCGTGTGGGCAGGGGGGAAACGGGGCCAAGCCCCCACAGTCCAAGTTCTCTGGGGCGCAGAAACGTGGGTCCACCCTGGATCTGCCCAAAGCTTTCGCAGGCAGAGTCTGTTCAACTGACTGTAAACTCTTTCATTTGGATTTCAAATACTGAAATGAAACACAGGCTAGACCAGGTTTGCATGCAGGGGTTGTACTTCTTCACAGACCAGTTGACAATTTGAAAAATTAGACAAGCATCCAGGTACACACCATATATCATCAGATGAAAAGGCAGCACCTCCACTTCCCAAATCCTGGCTTCCTTGAGCCCTGGGACCATCACAGCTACCCCATGACCACCACGAGGAACAAACACACCGAGAAAGGACAGCTCAGCAGAGAACCTTCCTCTATTCCTGCCTCCTTTCCAACACACACCTATATTTAGCCCTTCCAGGAGGCCACGTGTCCCACCAGGACTGGGGCCACCTACACTCCAAGCGCTGCAATTCACACGCTGAAGAGTGTGTAAAACAAACACTCCTGCCGTCACCTACACCGGGCTGCAGAGATTCCTGCTTGCTCTCCGACTGTAAATAACCAGAACGCCCAGGACTCAAACTCCGTGGGGTGATTTATCAGCATGTGATCAGACCGGATGACCAGCAGCAGCTTTTTTATGACATTCTGGTTTCCTTGGAGGTTGGAATTTTCTTTCTCATTTAAAATATATTAAGCAACTCACAGGCACTGAAACACACTTTTATTTTGGATCATGTCAGACCCAAATGCAAAAATGTGACTTTACGGGTCAGAACACCACTCACAGACCTTCCAGATGAGAAGGAGCAGGGGCTGGCAGCTCAAGGCCCTGCCAAAGAGCTGTTCCTGCAGGAAACACACGGTCCGCCCAGCCCCTGGGCTCCCTTCCCACTCACAGCAGCACTAAACACATTACTGCTCACTGCAGATGATTTGTGGGTAAGAGCACGAGAGCTTTTACCGACCTCCCAGGCCCTGTCACGGCAGCACAACGGATGAGTCTGCCCAGGTCATGGCGACAGAAGAGCTCGGACAACGATGACCACCAAACCCCCCGACCCATCACCTCACCATGCAGAGGAGCAGCCGGCAGAGTGGGGCCAGCAAAAGGCTCCCGCAGGGTGAACTGCTCCTGGCAAGCCCAGGGATGGAGCACTTGCTGCAGAGAGCAGGACCGGAGCAGAATGCCCTTGAGGGAGACCATCCCCTCCTTTCCATGGGCTGCCAAGACTTAAAACCTCCAGGTGACACCCTCACAACTCTGTAACTAAAGCTCTGCTCCTGGAAAGTGAATGTAAAGAAGAAAAAAGGGGATAACCTGACGGTGACTCTCTTCTTAGCTTCCCTGCAGGAAGAAGATGCTTAAATGCTCCCATGACAGCATCCCATCATTTAAGAAGAGCCTGTCTCCATTCACCTGAGGTCTACCTCCACCCAGACAGCTCATGAGCCGCTCAGCCCCCGCACTGTGGAAGCGAGAGGTCTCTGCTCTCACACTTTAACCACCAGCCTGTGTCTGTGTAGCCTGGTCACCGCTGCAGGTCACTGTTTCCCAGCAGAGCAGCCTCCCAGAAGCCAGGAGGGCACCGTCCTGCCCGGGCTCACTGCTGACTCACAGCCACGTCCCCCCCTCCGTGCCTCAGCTTCCCCTTTCGAACCAAAGCCACCCATTGCTGAAGAGTCTGAGGGGATGTACCGCTGGAAGCACAGTCCCCTTAACCTTGGAGCTGCCTCTTTCCATCTGTGCTACACACCCACAGTGCACACAAAAAAAGCCACCGTCCTTGCAGCCAAGTCCCAGCCGAACCCCGCAGCTGGAGCATCACCTCCCCACCCACCGGCAGCAGGATCTCCCACCAGCCTGATCTCCCTCACCCAGCACGGACCACCAGCCCCAAAGCAATCCCATGTCCAGCATGATGCCGTCCTGGAGCCAGGGGCTGTCCCATGCAGCCTGGAAGCCATGGGCTGGCACGGCGCAGGGTGCGAGCGGCCACTCCAGGGTTACGGGTGCATGGCAGACCCACCGGTCACCGCAGGGTGGGAAGTTCCAACCCCTCCTGCAACCTGCTCCAAAACACACTGGGTGGACAGGAGGAACAAGGAGGGGTTTGCATAATCATCACAGACTGGTTTGGGTGGGAAGGGCCCTTAAAGACCACCCAGTGCCACCCCCTGCCATGGGCAGGGACACCTCCCACCAGCCCAGGTTGCCCAAAGCCTCATCCAGCCTGGCCTTGAACCCCTCCAGGGATGGGGCATCCACAGCTGCTCTGGGCAACCTGGGCCACTGCCTCACCCCCCGCAACAGGACAGAGTCTCCTAAGCATGGCCAGTCCAGACCTGCTGTCCTCTGTGGACAAGATGCGGATGTCGCTGATGAACCCATGGCAGTGCCTCTGAGCCACAGCACAGGATTAGCTGGGCAGGAGACATCACCCAAGTGTGACGTTACACCGGGACGTGCACTGAGCAAACCCCCGAGGAGGCAGCTCCTGCCCGACCATCCCAGGAAGAAACAGAGGAGATGAGAAAGGAACAAGGGGAACGCAAGAGAGAACTCATCAGCCCGTTGGTATGCACCAAGTCATGCTTTGGCCCAGATCCCAGCCACTCAAGGTGAACGACTTTCATTCTGAACGTTTTCATCCAGCTTTCACAATAGCTTATTCTTTTGCGGTGCTGCTGAGCAATGTTTGCCTTTCTCCCCTGCGCCCTTTCCCAGATCCAGATTTCCACCCTGAAAATACAAGGCCTTGAAACCAGGAACACAGTAAAGTCACTGGGAAAGAAAAAAAAATTAAAAAAAAAAAAGCCACAGCATTCAATGATGAAGGAGGTCCAGTCGCTGAGAACCAATTTTGCAGTCTCCTTGGCTGCTTCACGACACAAACACAACGGTGCCAGTGTCTGAGCGATTGCAAATCTGGTTAGAGCATTTAGCCATGCACCAGCCACGTGTGCTTTTAGAGCTATGATTATATATATCTTTTAGACTGAGCTTTCGTATTTTTATTTGAAGGCTTTGAACGTGGGTGCTTGAAGACAGGAAAAGGAAGATGCCCCAAAAAAATACAGACAAAACTGGAGGCAAGGAAATCTGCCCCCAGGTGAAAGAACCCCAAGAAAAATCAGAAGTAAGACATGGCGAGAAAGATCCACCTACTGTGCACGGGGTGGGGAAAGGGAAAAGCAAAAGCCAGAGTGTCTCAGCGCTGCCCAGCCTCCCTGTCCACAGGTTCCTCTCAGCAGCTTCTTACTAATACATTCTGGCTACAGCCATTAGGTTTCCTTTCCAGACCTCTGGCAAATTAATTAAAAAGGAAGTTAAACCAGCCCATCCAGTGCTCCTTGCCCCAGCCGAAAGGATCAGCGCTGTTAGTACGTGTTCAGCTCCCACTAGAAGGTTAATTTGGAAAACAGCACCACTCACCTCTGCAAGGTAAAGGATGCAGAATTTCCGATCTTCTGAACCTACAAAGAAGAAAAAGAAACAGGATCAAAATTAAGCTACAACTGCATTTCTGCAAGCGGAGACACTGGCAGGGGACTTGGCTGAGAGACAGCATCAATGAATGTTCATTGTTGTGGTCCCCCAGTACCAGGCTGCGCTCCGCAGTGATGTATGCTGCATCTGCAGGGGCCGCGCGCCGGGCAGCCTGCACTGCGTGGCATCGAGCGCGGACCCGCCGCACAAGCATGGATTCTGCTTTGGGTTTGTCCTCTTGGAAAAAGGTTTGTTTCATTCAGAGGCCATGCACAGGCTCTTCTGCCTGCAACAGCACGTGCAGCCGATTCCTTCCCCACGCAGCCGTCCTGGGCACCAGGGTTGGGGCTCTCCCATCTTATCCCTGCGGAGGCTTTGCTCCCAGGATTAACCAGAGCAGCTCCTGTTCCCACGTCCCTGCTCATCCCCCACTTCTCGCCCCAAGCCCCTGGTAAGGCTGGTGGCAGCTCTGTCTGTCCCAGCCTCCACCAGTGCCAGCGGTGGGGTCAGTGCCTCTCCAAGGAGATGGAGCTGAATCCTGGGCCATGGGAAGAGGCTGACATGGGGCAGGAGGCAGAGCTCATCCTGCTCCATCAGGCTCAGGGCAAGCTCCCCAAGCTCCCACCAGCATGGTGCTGCTCAGGAGAGCTGGCCAAGGGATGTGCACTTCCACAGCTTTGGGAAAGGAGTTGGTGCTGGAGGCAACGCAATGACCAGCGTTGCGATCCATGTCTTGCTAAGCCATGGAGCACCCAGTTCAGCTCCCTGTCCTGCTGCCAGCTGTCCCAGGGGATGTGTCACAGCCCAGCAGGATGACTCCTGGAGACCTAGCATTCCTTGTCCCCAGCAAAAAGCCATTCCTGAGGATCTGCCCTGGGCTTTGGTGAGACACAAGCATCCCCAACCCCAAGGGAAGGCAGGTCCTGGCAGACACATCAGCCTGGCAGGACACAAAGCTGCTTCAGGACACGGTCACCTCGACTCTGAAGCAGGACACCCCATCTCCTGGAGCCTGCTCTCTCCTTCACACCACTTTTGCCCTTGGTAGTGCACAGCACTGCTGGGCTGCAGCTTTCACAACCCTTTTAATGACATTATCTCCACCACGAGATCTGATCCACAGCCAGGGCACGGCCACAGATCCTGTCCAAAGCGGCGTCAGCACCAGCTCTGCTTCGTTTCAACACCCTGAGCTGTGCTAACGATGGGAACAGGCTCTGCACAGCGGTGGAAACACCCTGTTCCCCAGAGGAAAGCAATTCTTCTGCTGCAGGCAGCAGCCCAAACATCAAGATAAGAGCTGGGACCCACTGAGGGACACAGATGCCTCAAGTCACTCCATGGGCAACATGACACCCATGGAGAAGAGCAGTGGCCTGGAGCCACTCGCTGGACATCCCCCTTCCAGCTGCCCTTTGGGGATTGCAGCTCTGCCGCTGCTGCCACCTTCACTTTTAATGCACGTTGCAGGAAATGGGCTGGAAGGTCACTGCGGGGACACTGGGACACCAGGACACTGTGTCACAGCAGGATGCTGGAGCCCAGCCCCACGAGGAGCGCTGCTGCAGACCTCTCAGAGGAGGAGACCTTGTGTGTCTCCACAAGCTCTGCTCTGCCCCAGCCGGGCGATGCGAGGGCTGGGGCACAGCCTGGCCCCAGGGCTGCCCCTCCAAACGGCACCTCCCAAAGGGGAGTGACGCTGGACCCCAGCACAAGCCAAGGAGGGCTGGCTGGGAGCCTGTCCTTGCCTCTGCCCCAGCTCTCCCAGCACCCTCCTCCATAAACCCCAGCAGGACCATCCAGGAACACCTTCACTGTGAAGCCAAAGCCTCCCAACAGGAGCCCCTCAGCCAGTGCTTTTCCCCTCAAGGAAGGGTTTGGAGGTAGGATCCAACAAGTCTGCCATCCCTTTCTGCTGCTTGCACCTTCTCCGTGGCCAGCAGCACAAACACCACCCCACCTTCTCCCCTCTGCGCTGCTCCTCTCCCTGCACCATCGCTGAAGCTCTCCCGGCTGCATTGCAGAGCAGATTGCAGAAGACCAACAGGTCCCAGCCAGTGCCCCTCAGGACCTGTCACCCAGCTTTCCTGGGTGATCCGAGGAACAAGTCACCCTCCGGAGACACGCACCCTCAGCACGGGAAGGTGACACTGGAGTGTCACGTCCCTGGGAACGATCCCACTCTTATGCCTCTCTATTCCTCCTGGCTTTCTGCCATAACAAGTGATCCTGACAAAGCCCAGAACCATCAGAATTCAGTTCCTTTCCAAATTCCTCTCCGTTGAGCTGTGGATCTCAGCATCAGCAACCTCCACCGCCAGCAGCTCCTGTGCCCTGTCCCTCCGAGTCTCGCTGCTACACGTGGCCAAGCAGCCCAGCACCTACAGGACACCCAGAGCAGAGAGCCAGCTGAGGCTAAGGAACCACTTAAACCCCATTTTCTCCCAGTTATTGCCTTCAGAGAGAAAACAAAGGGGAGGTAAGAGCCTGGCTGCCCAGCCCAGCCACGGGGCACGAGGGGAGACACAGATTTCAGCACAAACCAGGTTTGCCGGGATTTCTTCCACTGGAGCTTTTCCCAGTCTCCGGAGGGTCAGGCTGGCGTGTGGAGCCTGCTGTGCCCTGGGGCTGTGCCACATGCGCTGCTCACCTCCTGCACCGTGGACCACAGGCACCACGGGAGACAAGGGGAGAGGCAGAACCTCACGCCGGGACGGTGGCAGCCAGCTGGGGTCTGTCCCCCAAGTTTTGCTACGTCCACACCTTTGTGGACGGCTGAACAGCACATACTCTCAGCCAAATCCAGCGAAACACTAAAAGGAAATAAGCAGGAGAAAAAAAAACTCACTTGAAGATATTTCAGTTTCTTCCTGATGTGCAGTGGCAGGGACCGGCTTGTCTTTCAGGGTAACCTGAACCGTCCCTACCCCAGGGCTGGGCTGCTGCATGCACTCAGCGTGGGCAGGAGGATGAGGGTTTTGCGGGGACATGTCCCCCTCTCTCGCTAAGCCTCATCCTGTGCATCCATGCAGATGCACGATGCAGGCACTCACGCAGCTTCCAGCACCGCCCCGGCTCTGACCACCCGCCCTGCGCAACCCAAGGAAAACACCCCTGCTCGCAGGATTTGGACGGCACACCCTGGACATTGGGTCAAAAAAAATGGGAAAAAGGGAAGATGGTCCTGCTCCTTTCCACAGCCTCCTTGCATGGCCCAGGGGATCACGGCAAAGCCCCCGGAGAGGGCCGGCACCCCGCTCCCCAGCCCCTCACACGTGCTCAGGGAGGATGGGACGGCATCGGGCACCCAAAGAGGAGCTCACATGGCCCGAAGGAGAAGGGCAGGAGAGAGGAAAGCTGCTGTGAACATCCAGACCTGGCTGCCAAGCGGGGACAAGCTTGTCACCCTCTGTGGGACACGTCCCCAGGGAGGTGTGGCAGGGTGCAAGCTCTGGGTGCTCCCCAGCATCCCTGGGGCAGCAAGGAGGATCCGTGGCAGGGCAGAAGACCCAAAAAAATCCTCTTTGCCTCTGTCTTGGAGCCATTTGCTGTAAGATACAGCAGGCTGGGATGTCAGGGACAGCAAAGCCACACACACAAAGTCCTTGCTTGCAGGATGGTGGCTGGGGACGGAGCTCACAGCCCAGGGATCCTCATCCCAGCTGCAGAACAGGAGCGGTCTTGTCTGTCCCCCAGCCGAGCGCTCCCACCCAGGGGTCCAGGATCCCAGCGAGGCGGCGACCTTGGCGTGGAAACTCCCACAGTATCTAGTGAGGAAGCCAGCCCTGTCACACTGGAAACATTGGCCGGGATGGGGCTCATCAGCCACGCTCGGCTTCTAAAGCAGGAAGACAGAGCATTGTAAAGCAGATTAGACCGATCTGCTTTCGCACAGGGCAGCGAGCGGCAGAAACAGGAAACATCACAATGGTCTTCAGCGTACCGGAGATGTCTCAATTGTTATACTCAGCAATACGCCTGTTCCTATTAACGGGCCATTCAGTTATTTAGGAGAGCAACAGAAAAATCCCTGCCAAAAGAGACGGATCTCTTTTCTGCTCGTTCCACCCGCCTTTGAAGCACAGCCCTGCCCAAACCAGGAGGGTGAGCTGCCTGAAAACCCACTGTGCTGGATTCCCAGCGTTCGGGGGGCGGCTCGGTGCTGCAGGGAAAAAACATCCCCCTTGAAGAGGCCCATTAAGCTATTCCAGATGTGATCCAGCCAAGTTATTATGGCAACAAGGAACTAAGTGGCAGAAAACTGCTCAGAAAATCCAACCACTCTGCCTGAGGTTAGGAGGCACATTCCTGCGCCAGGCTGCAAACAGACCTTCGTGCACGGAGCCGGGACCGGCACTGGGGGAGCGATTTCTTCAAGGATGTGAACAAGAGCAGGGATGTTCAACAGCCTTTGGGAGCAGCCGAGCACACGCTCCAGGAGCGGACGCTGACCAACAATCACATCCACAAGGAACAATTTCTTTTGTCCGTTTCTTAGAAATAAGCAGCGCTGAGAGCAAACTCAGCAAACCCCAGGGAAGCTTCAAGGGTTTTTCTAAATGGCTTGTGCCACAGTGCCCCGTCTTCCTCACCACAATTCTGACACCACCAAAGAGGTCAGTGAATTAATCCCAGAGCAGAAACGTTGTTGGAAATGGGACATAACTGAGAGGCAGCCTGTGGTGCCCAGCACAGCCTTGCCAATCCCCAGAACATGGGGCACAAGCAGCTCGTCCCCAGAGCTCAGAGCTTGGCTGGGGGAAGTCATGGCAAAGTCATGTGGCAAAATTAATCCAGAAAGTGATCCCTTTGGAGAAGCAGCCCAGATCTGGATTAATCCCTTTTGGTCAGGGCTATGGGTCTGCATAAAGACATCAGCTCACACGGTTACAGAGCAATTCAGGCTGGAAGGGGCCCCTCGGGTGGTCTCTGGTCCAAGCCCCCGCCCAAAGCACCCAGCTCAAGGCGCTCAGGGCCGTGCCCAGTTGAGTCCTGAACACCTCCAGGGATGGAGAGCCTACAGCCTCTCTGGACAACCTAAAGTTTGACGAGCCTCACCACAGAAAAGATTTTCCTTATATCTAATGACAATTTCCCACCTGGAGTCCCAGTCCAGCGACATCCACTGCCGGGGCTGGAGGAAGAGCCAGGCACCAGCCCCACGCTGCAAACAAAGAACCGTACACAACACAAGCCTGTACCCAAAAAGCAACTGCACCAAAGAAGGAACAAGGTGGGACCAGGCCCAGGGCCAAGAAGTGGCTCCACTGTAGCAGACAGGATGCTGTAGAGCAATTTGTTCATTCCTCTTTTGACCCCAAGTAGCCAAAAGCCATCTTTTATAGAGCCCCAGCATTCCAACTGGAAAGAACTGATTTCAACTCATCCCCCTGCCCCAGAAGCCCTCCCTGAGCCCTCGGCTGGATGTGAAAGCCCAGCCAAGGTGAAGAGAGCGAGGCGATGGTCCACAGCCCCCCACCAAGGCTGGGGCTTGGTCCTTCCTCGCCAAGGGGTGTGCATGGGGAAGGGATGCTAGCACAGGGCACAACCGTGGGTGGCCAAAAGGAGGAAGTAGCCAAGTAAAGGTCGGTAGGGCTCAGACAGACTCTCTCGGAGACAACCTCTGAACTCTCTCGAGGCACCACGGGGGAAACCTCAAGGCTTTACTTCCCTTTCTCAGCCTCGGCAAGCCCCCCTGTAAGCAGTGTGACACCAGCAAGGGAATGGCCCCGCACAGCTCTGGGGAATACCAGCCCAAAACCCCCGAGACACGCACCCAAAAAACCCTGGGAAGTGGTGCTGAGTGCCCCAAGGTGTCCCAGGAGATGGAGCTCCCAGGGACCGGGTTAACGCAGGGATGGGAAGGGTGATGCTGGCCTTGCATCACAAGGAAGGATGATCTGGCAGCACCAGTTGGATGGTACTGTTACATACTGGAAGCAGTGGGATAGTGGGGTGCCATCCTGGTGCTGGCCAGAAACCTGTATAGCCAGCAGCCCAGGAAATGCCCCAAATGTCCCCAACTGCTGCTGCAGACACTCACCCTCCTGGAGCTTGACACTCTGCAGGTAGAGAGGGTTCCTCAGCACGTTGCAGCGCCCGGGCTCATCCTCCTTGGTGAAGAGCAGCAGGTCGGAGTAGACAAAGAGCGTCACCTGGAAGCACAAGAGCAGCAAAGCAGCAGCTATAAGGAATTCGTCTCTTGGCACTGAGGCAGCACCCTGGAAAGGTTCTCCACCCCGGGCAGACACACCGGCCATGGCAGGCAGCCCCGGCCCCCCTTCCCTAAGGGCTGGCTGCTGCTACGCCCCTTGGGATGCTCCCAGGAAGCTTCGGACGAGGCTCCCCCCCCTTGGCAGCCACTTACCGAGGCTCCCAAAAAAAAACCATGACAAGAGGGATAAACCTGCCCGACAGTTGAACGACTCGCAAACACACCCTCTCTGCTCTCTCCTGCCACTTCCCATTTACACAAGTTATAAATCAAAGCAGCGGGAGGAGGGAATAAGTTGCTGACTAATCCCTGCCTGCTGTGGAAGTTGCAGCCTAAAAGCAAATGTGACCTCCCCAAACACCCTCACGAAGGAGCTTCTCGCTGCTCTCAGGCTTTGCATGCCCCACTTTGCTCCCTTGGAGGAAATAACAGTTTGGCTTTTACAGCAGCAGAACCCACAAGAGCAGTTGCAGGGAACAAACCTGACACCTTCAACCCACGCCGATGGGTGGAAAGCAAACACCGAACCCAGCGTCCGCCCAGCTCTGCGCTCCAGCAGCGCCTCCAGTGCCCTGGAAGCCGGGAGCTGCTCCGGGGTGATGGGAAGTGCTCACAACTCAAAGGGCAGATGTTGTTCTGCTGCTGGGTCTCACCTGGGGTCCCTGGTTCAATCCGTACAGATTAGTGTGATCTCTAAAATAAGAAGAATGAGCTTCTCCACTGTGCAGGAGATGCTTGACCCCGGAGCTGGGTGGGGATGAGCAGCTCGGTGCCATCACCATGGCTGGAGCCTGTCATGCTCTCCAGCAGGAGCTGGGGACTTGCAGCAAAACTCTGCAGATGCCAGCAAGTGGCTGCAATAAGCCAGCGGGCACACTGGATGCCAGACCTTCTGCATGCTGCCGAACCCCGTGCTGCTCTCGGCACAGGACACAGCATGTGAGCACGTGGCTGCTTTAACCGCTCCTTGGGATGCGCCCAAAAACCTCCCGCCGCAGAGGGAAAGCTGCTTTGCAACACTGAGCATCAGCAATGAAGGTTTTGCTGCCTTTTAGCAACCCTCTTGCAAAACCAGAAAACAACTCAGCATCCCCGAGGCTTACTGGGAGCTGGCACCACTGCCACCACCGAATCACCCTTTGAAAGGTGACTTTGCTCTGGACAGGGACTGAGGCACTGCTGCGGGGACGCGCTGCCAGTGCAGTCTGTCCCCATGCCCAGGGGCTGACGGACACGTGTCAGGGGAAGACGAGCTGGGTGACAGTGTATCACACGGGGGTGAGTCTCTTGGCAGGGCAGCAGCATCTGGCTTTGAAACCAAATCAAGCCCTTGTCACAAGATTTCTCCTTGCTGTGCAAATTCATTTCTGTGGGATTCTTAATAAGCACGAAGCTACTGGCGTAGCTTGAATTGACAGCAAAACCAGGGAGTGTCTGTTTTGCTCTGTCTTATTTGGAAAATCCCTTCCTCTGCTCCCAACACGCTGTTGGCCTAATGCCCACATTCTCCCTCTCCATTACTTCTGACACTATTGTTAACAGAAGGAACCCAGAAGCACCAACTGCACTGTAAACTTTCTCCCATGCCCATTTTGTTCCAAAAGGTAACGTTTCTGGGACGTGTCCGGTGCCACCCCAGGTCCCTCAGCCTCAAAGAAGAGATATGTTCAGGGATTTTGAGAATAGCAACACAGCAAAGCGAAGGAGATAAAAGCACGATCAGCAAGTGGTTATGCTGGAAATGGAGGAAACAAGATGAAGACCTAATACACAGGGAAGTTTAAAGGGTGGAAAAAAGATTAGAAGGATCATCAGGGGAAAAAAAAATATCACTTTAAAGCCAAGCAGCTCCACGTAGGGAATCATGAAAACAGAAATAAATGACAAGTATTTACAGGTACCATTGTGCTTTTAGGGGCAGATGGGACTGACTGAATTCAGGATGGAGAGAAGAGTGCAGCCAGGGTGGGGTACATAAAAGCATCTCTGTTAGATGCTGCCTCCAGGAAGTCACTTAATTTTAAGCAGCTCCACACTAAACCGTTTATAGAGGTCCTGCTGCTCCTCCAAGCTGCTGGGGAAGAAAACAAGGGTATCCCCCTGCCACCCCCACAGCCAGAGCCTGCCGAGAGCAGCCCAGCGCCCGAGGCACCGGGCTCCAGCTCCTGCTCCGAGGTGGGAGCGGGACAGGCTCTGTGGGGCAGAGCACTGACCCACCGGCAGAGCTGAGCACGGGAAACTCAACCCATGGAGGACCCCAAGGCAGCGGCCAGCAGGTACAAGAGGGGAGGGCTGGAGTGAGCAATGCGGAGCTCTGCCCCGGGTTGCCATCGCACTGCTGACAAGCTGTGACATGTCTCTAACAGCCCTTTGCAAACAGATCTGGTATCTGCCATGAAAAAAATCAGAGGGCTCATAAAAGCAAAAGAGCAAATAAAAAAGTAACACAGCACCTGAGTTCATCCGGGCAAGACACAGAATCCACCAGAGATGCTCCTTGGAGGGTCAGAGTATCTATTTCCCAGAACTGATTTCCTACCCCAAAAATCAGAAATAAAACAACTGGCAGGATGGAAGGACTGAGCTAGGCACCCCTGTGTTGGAACTATCAAGGCCACACGGCAGCTGTCACACAGACCTTGCAGGGGGATGTGAATGGATTTTACAGGGGAAGAAAAAAAAAAATGTTTGTAGAGCTTGACACTGATGTCTCAGACACTTCATCTGGGTGTGCTCTGCACCACGGCAAACAGCCTCTTCTGCTGATTTGACTAAGGACAGAATATACCTGGAAAAACATTGTTATACAAGGAAAAAAGCACATTTAAAGGGTTTCTTAAAAGAAAAGGAGAGAACATGAAAGCCAGGAGGGAAGGTGGAAAGCAGTGGGTCAGTGTGCTTCCCCAAGAGAACGGGTCAGCACCGGGACTGCCACAGAGTCCCGCCGCAGGGAGGAGGAAGCAACAACCACACCTTGTAAAGCAAAGTACAGGAACAAAAACTGTATGAAAAGGGGCCCAGAAATGAAGCCTTGCAGCCAAAGCACCTTCACATTCAAGCTGAAGAATAGTTACCTCTCCTCCTAACCCTCTTCTGCTCACCCCTGCCCCAGGTTACACCAGGGAGGAGTCTGCACGTTGCAACTGCAGCAGAGCATCAGCAGAGCTCCTGGCACCACGGACCCGTGCAAACCCTGCCTGCCTGCTCGTCCCAGCGCTCGGCAGGAGAAGCCTGAGCCAGCGGATGCTTTCCGAGCCGTCGCCCTCTCTGTCTCCAGCAATAGTCTCATGGCCGTGCCCAGCAAAGCAGAGGGAGCAGAGTGAAGCGAGGCAGGTCTTTCGTGATAGAGCTTTTGGATGCCAAAGGAGAACATGGTGATGATCCCCTGCCTCGCTGCCTGCAGCTGGCTAGAGAAATCCAGTAATCCCTGGTGTGGAGCTCTGAAAGCAGGTATCCACCCCTGGGAATGAGCCACACACATTTTCTATTTACCAGCACTGGACTCTTCTGCAGAAGAACTGGGTGCAACCCCAAAGAGAAACTCCAGTGATACCAGAATGAGGCTTGTATCTGCAGAGTTCATGCCCCCCTCCATTTGTTCCATTGAGCTAAATGGATGAAGCTTTCTTAATTTTCCTCAGTTCTCCAGATCTTGAACTTTCTTGTAACCCTCTTGTGAGCCCATCCAAATTCTCAGCATCCTCTCTGAAACAGACACTGCTGTTGGCCTCATCAGACCAAGAATTACACCGGTCCCCACATACAGGGTGGTATCGCCCCGTCACTTCTGTTCAGTGCTTCCCCGACCACCTGCTTCAAAGTCACAGCTTTCTTGGCTACAGCTTTGCACTGACAGTTACTAATTTTGTTTTCACAGAGAACAGAGCAATAAAAGAAAGTGACCAAAAATAATCCCGTTCCCACAGCTTCGTACATCAGCATCAGCCGGCTGAGCCTCAGTCCAAGAAGAGAAGGTGGGGTAGGGGCACACACACACAGGCACAGCACGAACTTCCCAGGTCAGGGAAACTCCACCACCTTCAGTGACACACCAAAGCCTTCGAGTCGTTTCCCATTCCACAGTCCTAGCTCTCTAAGCATGACTTGCTCCTTCGCTCCTTTTTCTCTTCTGCATGTGTCCACATTAAATGCATGTTCTGGGACTTCTCAGCGGTCTTTTAACCCACAATGTGTTTCCCCTTTTTCCACCTCACACATTTTTTTTTCTGACAAGATTATTGGTGAGGAGTTTACACACCCAGGATGGAGTTTACATGCTCAGCTGGACTTTGATGAGGATACACCACCACACTGGCCAAAAGGAGATCCATGGTGAAGGCTTCAGCTGCCCACCCTGAACCTCACCTTGGCTGACCCAGATCAAATATTCTTCTACCATGAACATGGGGAGAGCAGGCACTGAGGACCTCAAGGAGCCACACACCTAGCCTCAAACTCCGGCATAAGCAGCGGCTGTGCAGATGGGGAAATGGGGTAAAGAATGAGGAGGAGAAGGAGATTAAGAGGAAGCAAAGAAGGGACAGAGCAACTGGGACTAGTGCGGTGGAGGGAGGAGGTAAGTGCAGGTTTCTGGTATTCTCACACAAATCATAGAATCACAGGATGGTTTGGGTTGGAAGGGACCTTAGAGACCATCCATTGGCTCTGAGCAGCCTGGTTTAGTGATTGGCGGCCCTGCATATGGCGGGGGGGTTGAAACTAGATGATCACTATGGTCCTTTTCAACCCAGGCCATTCTATGATTCTACGATCCAGTGCCACCCCCTGCCATGGGCAGGGCCACCTCCCACCAGCCCAGGTTGCCCAAAGCCTCATCCAGCCTGGGACACCTCCCACTAGCCCAGGTTGCCCAAAGCCTCATCCAGCCTGGCCTTGAACCCCTCCAGGGATGGGGCATCCACAGCTGCTCTGGGCAACCTGGGCCACTGCCTCACCCCCCGCACAGGAAAAGAGTCTGAAAAAGGCTGAAAACAAAACCTTGAAACATCTGTGTCAGGGTTCTGATCAACCCGCTGTGTTGGCCAAACTCAACCATGCACTGAACCAGGGAGCTGGGAGCTCCGTCCCAGGCCAGAAACCTGCAGCGCAACACCCGGCAGGAGAGAGAAAAGCCTCCTGCCCTGCAGAGAAGAGCATCACCCCTGGGCATGGCGGTCCATGTGCTCCGGGCTACTGGCAGAGCTGGGGGCTTCCAGAGCTCACGGGATCTTTAGCCCCTGCCAGGATGGCAGAAGAGAGCTGACAAGGGACGAGCATGGCCCACGCTGTGAAGGTGCCTCAGGGCTTTGGAAAGGTGCCTCCAGGTCCATTGGAGATGGATCAAAAAAGCCAAAGCCCGTGTTCAACACCTTGTGCGCAACCGCCTGCGCCGCGCTGGCTCCTCTGGCACTCCGCGGGCTGGAGGGATTTCAGAAGACCATAAAAGCGGGAACTGCAACAAAGTCTAGACAGGATGTGATTAAGGCCTGAATAAGGATTGCCCCAGAGGTGAGGTCAGGGGAAGGACAGATCCTGGCAAGCCTCCAGAGAGATCACTTGATTCCTTCAGGAGATGGGAGAGAGTTTGCTCAGCCACGAGGATGCAGCATCTGATGGGGAAACTGCCAAGGGGAAAAGATTCTGGTGTAAAAAAAACAAAAAAAAAACCCAAAAAATCCCAATCCCAGGACCTCCATCTCCAGCCCCTGCACCTGGGTTCTCCTCTCTCAAGACAAATACAGAAAACAGCCCTGCCAACCAGGGGAGCAGTGTCCCAGTTTGAGAGAGGCTGGGTGGGAGGAGCAGTGGGAAAAGGGATAAAGCACATGGAGCAAGGGAGAAGGGACTGATCGGAAACAAGACAGCCTCTGTTCGGGCTGGAGGGAAGGCTGGAGAGGGAGGGAGCTCAAGTCCAGCAAAAAGAGAAGTCAGAGCCCTTCTGTACCAGGGGAAACTCCATTGTCTCCAGACAACCAAAAGCTCCATTTTAGGTTTTGCTGGCTTCAGAAGTTCAGGTTCCCTTATCTCACAGCCCGTCTGGACCAGAGCAGACAGCCTTGCTCCACTGCAGGAGGGACTCTCTGGCTTTCCAGAGAAACCTGAACTGATTCCCTGAAGCTCTGCAAAGCCTGCTGTGCCCCTGTGACACAGCACAGGCACGAGAAAGCCCTTCCCCAGGGATGCAGCTGATGTCCCAGCGTTGCCACCTACAGCTGTCAGCTCCCAGCAACACGGGGCTCAGCACCACACCTGGGTCCACACCGAGGGAAGGACTCCTGCCTTCCAAAGCAGATGCTGCCACATGTTTGTTCCCATTCACTGCTGTTTTTACACTACTCTTAGTCACAACCTCTCGCCTTGCCCCTCTGCCAGGCTCACACAGACATCACAGCCTCGAGGCACCATCACTCTCCAACGCTGCCTCAAGTTCCTGGCCAGCATCAGCATCCTGCCCTTTCCTGGCAGCTGATCCAACTGGGAAATCCAGCCTCACACTCACCCTTAGGGCATCATTAGCAAACAGAGTCCTTTCCCTGAGACCTCCTCCTCCTGATGCTGCCCACAGCTGGGTCTCTGAAATGGCCAACGGGGACATCTGGACACAGCAGCACACCTCCTCCTTGTCCTGAGGCTCTCCACCACCTAAATATGAACATCCCCAAACACACACTTGCTCCACCCAGGCTGCAAACGGCATTAGTTATCTGTAGTTATAGAATCCCAGACTGGTTTGGGCTGGAAGGGACCTTAAAGCCCACCCAGTGCCACCCCCTGCCATGGGCAGGGACACCTCCCACTAGCCCAGGTTGCCCAAAGCCTCATCCAGCCTGGCCTTGAACCCCTCCAGGGATGGGGCATCCACAGCTTCTCTGGGCACCCTGGGCCACTGCCTCACCCCCCGCACAGGAAAACATTTCTTCCTCACATCTCATCTCCATCTCCCCTCTTTCAGCTTCAAACCGTTCCCCCTCGTCCTG
The DNA here is from genome assembly GCF_000699245.1 of Pterocles gutturalis. Classification (NCBI taxonomy): domain Eukaryota; kingdom Metazoa; phylum Chordata; class Aves; order Pterocliformes; family Pteroclidae; genus Pterocles; species Pterocles gutturalis. The sequence continues at coordinate 27,378 of NW_010101117.1, forward strand.
TCCCTGCACCCCCTGACCCAGAGCCCCCCCATCTCTCCTGTAGCCCCCTTTCAGCACTGGAATTATTCCCCAATTGGCTGCTGCTACAGACCTCTGAGTCTGACCAGCAAGCAAGCAACTCCAACCCAGCAGGAGAAGCATCCTGACGTCAGGCTGGCCACCTCGTGTCCCAGCCATGGCAGCTGTGCTGCACAGCCGTGCCATCGCCTGATTGCATTCATGAGGTGCCCAGCAGACCCTGAGCAGCAAAGACCAGCAGGACAGACAGGGGAAGAGTTTTATTTACAAACCACTGACGAGTTTCCTGCTGGATCGTGCTTTTCATGCACTTTGGCAGAAATCAAAAAATAGTGACTCAAGTCAAAGCAAGGGCTGAATTACATGTTGAAAACCAGAAGGAGAGAGGAGTCACTTAACACAACACATCCTCGTTCTGTTTTGCACTGGCCAGCGATATGACACATCTCTGGGATTCTGCCATCGGCCACCCAGAAGGTGTTACCCAGAAACTGAGATTAGTGAAGGAAAAATCCCTCTGTGGCTCTGCAAAGATGACACACTTCACTCCAACTAAATTCAAACCAAAATTATTCTGTACGGTGGTGAGATTCTCTGAAAATACCCCAAAAGCTTCCTGCAGCGCCAGTGCACAATGCACGCGGGGGCTCTCCCAGCTCCCGCTTCCTCCATCCCAAATTCCAGGGCTTTGCAGACCTTACAGCTGGATGGAAGTGAAACCCAGCAGCAAATGCAACCAGTGCTTCCCAACAGTGCCAGTGGGGATGCTGGAAGCTGTCACAGACACGGGCTCAGCCTGTGGCCAGAGCTTAGTTGTTTCCCCAGATTGTGAACAGCCCTCTGATAACATCGCAGAAAAGAAGCTGAAGTAACGAGAGAGAGGAATTGGGACAAAACACGTGACCTGTTTCAGGAACTACATTTCTGAAAACCCCTGTAACGAGTTCTCTGTCTAGTTCTCTAACCTGGCACAAAATATTCTTAAACTCCCTCTGAGCCTGCCAGTGCCCTCGGCTGCCGGGCTGGCACTGGCACACGTCCGCCATGTGCAGCTTCTTCTTTGGGAGCGTGAAGGAAGACAAGAAAAAAGGTTGATTTCTAGCAGAGAAGAGTTTTTATATTTATTTTATCCCATGGTAAACTGACCACAAGTTTTCCCAAATATCCTATTAATAAAATTACTGCACGATAAAATATTTTTCTGCTCAATCTACCATATAAGACTGCAGAAGAGGGTGTTCAGAAAGTTCAGACAGCACGGAGAGAGTCTTACCTGGATAGTCCTGCTTCTGCTCTCGTGAAGCAGCAGCTCCTCTGACAGAAGCAGAGTCCGGGCTGGGTTGCAAAGATCTAGGGGCTATATTTGAAAGGGGAAAAAAAAGAAAAAAAAAAAAGAAAGAAACAGTCAAACCTTCCACTGGAAGTGTGGTTTGCCAGAAAAACTTTCCACCCACCAAACCCACTTTGTCTTCACTCTGAGCTGTGGCTCGTTCAGGGAGAAGCCACCCCACAACACGCTCAACAGGACAGAAAGGCTGCAGTCCGGCTCCGCGACAAAGAGAACGCCTTACGTTTAACACCTACGTCAGACCCATCTATAAAAAGACAATCAGCCGCTCCTCTCTTTGTACATGAACTGTTCTGCTCGGCGTGGGCTGGGGTACGGGCGCGTTTTAGCAGGAAACACAACCGCAGCGGTGGCACGTTGGGTTCTCACGTCCCTTACACAAGACTACATGTTTTATGGATGCCTCTCGCAGTAAATTAAAGCGACTTTAAGGCAGCTGCCCCTTCTCACACCAAGCAGCATGCTCAGTTTCCCAGTCAGTGCGTTCTCTGTGTGACAGTGGAGAACAGGATGGGGTCAGCTGTCCTGAGTGCAGAGCAAACCCTGCAAAACCGGCCCGGGACGATGCTCCTGAGCGGCAGCGTGATTAACGCCAGGTCCAGAGGCAGCAGGAACACCCCAGGCTCAACCCAAGACAGGAGTTCTGGGAGTAAAGATCCAGAAGTAAAGAGTAAATAGCCAGCTGTGTTCCTACCAAAAGGCAAACTGTGCATGCAGCCAAGGCTGGTGAACGCACCGGTGCCAACGTGAACAGCCCCCCCGGTGCCATCGAGGGGGACAGAGGGGAGCATCAGCCTGACCCGAGCATCAGGCTGCCCCAAAGCACCAGCTCAGCCCCACATCTGCCCCCAGGCAGTCAGCTGGGCTTGGGACAGAGTGACAGGCAACATGGACTGTGGGTTTGAGCCCGAAGGAAATCACCGGGCTGAGCTGACAACCCTGTCGTTGGTGCTGGCAGGGGACGGATGGATCCCCACAGCCCCAGAGATGAAGGTATTCATCAGTCATGTACTTAAACACACAGGATCAGATGAGGTTTTTGGGGTTCTGGCCATATGAAGGACAAAATGGAAGACTGAGAGGTAGTTACAGCTACTACCACCACATTCAGGGCTAAATTTTAAGAAAATAATTTATGGAACCATAAAACCATCACTGCTCTGGATCCTCATCCATTATTTCAGTGCTGGCCACCAGCTAAACTAAAACCACTTTGTTTGCACACTACAATTAACAGCACAGAGAACCCACAGGAAGAAACCACATTGATCTGCCGCTATGCGAAGGTGGCTGCTGAAGCTCAGAAGCACCTTCTGTCCTGGTTCAGCTGGGACAGAGTGAACTCT